>NW_003163248.1:27305-207677 GCF_000004985.1 Naegleria gruberi | reverse complement strand
CAACTTATTTTTTGATTCATTAACTCTATCCTTATCATCTCTATCCTTTGTATAGATGAAAACAGCAAATCCCTTGTTTGAAAGATTTTCCTTCAAAAGTTGTTCAACTCTATTCCAATCCAAACCAGAAATGGCGTGATGCAATCTATATAAATGGAATGTACCAATCTTTTTTTGATTCATGTAGGTAGCACATTTCTTTAAACATTCATCCAAAGCATGATAGTCAACTTTTGGTGCAGATCCTTTCTTGACAAATTGAAGACATACCATATTACATAAATGATTTGGTAATGCTACAACAATTTGAGCATCACCAATTATGTTCATATCATCAGTGTAAGCCTTCTTAATATCTTCACCATACAAGAGTTCAATATTTCCCATTGATCCTTTATCTGACCATCTACTAGAGTCATCTACACAATGTGAAATTAGTTTTTCTTCCTTATTCATTGGCATTTTCATAAAATCACCATAAATGTAATAGATTTGTTCTGGAGTAGAAGAGTCATTAATAGTATCAATATCAGATAATTTGATACCAATAGTTGACTTTTTAGCTTTCTTTGCTTTTGGATCATCATCTTCACCATCAGAATTATCTGAGGATTTTGATTTTTTCTTATCATTAGCCTTTTTAGCTGACTTTTTATCATCCTCATCATCTTCATCATCTGAGGAATTTATCTTCTTCTTTCTTGAATTTTTCTTTTTCTTTGAGCTTGAATCTGATTCATCTTCTTCATCATCAGATTTTGATTTTTTAGCTCTGGAACGTTTCTTTTTATCTTTTACATCTACACTTTCATCAGAATCATCTCCTGCATCAGCATCTCCAAAAATAGGCACTAAACCTTTTCTATTACTTTCATTTTTCAATTTGATAATTTCTTGATAATTGGTATGATCTAAAACATCCTTATCATCTCTAATTTTTGTAACTCTAGGGAATCTGACAGAAATTGGTCTGTCTTTTCTTGAGGAAACTGAAAATTCAGCTCCTTGAATTTCCCAAACAACACTCTTTTTTGGATCTTTAACAATAAAATCAGGTACAAGAGCATTAGTATGAATATCAATATCATCTGGAACCAATGAAGGATCCTTACTGATTCTTTTCATATTTGATTTCAATTCTTCATTCAATGTTTCAATAGTTTGATCATCGTGTCCGTTACCACATTTACAAATAATTCTCCACTTTCCTAATTTCTTGTCAAAAGAACCCATCATGAATACAGACATTAAACCACCTTTACTACCTGTACCAAGATAAGCTCCTAGAACAACAAGATCTACACTATCTGCCATACCTTTCAAGTAATCTTTTTTCATTTTAAGCCAATGTCTAGCATTAGGTTCATATGGAGAACATAAATCTTTTAACTAATATGTAAAATTGTTAATAAAAAAATTAATAATAAATTTGAAAATAATACATACCACTAAACCTTCTTCACCCTTCTTAATCATTGCACTCATTTCAGCAGAAACAATAGCTTCTCTTGTTTGTTTTGAACCCTTTACAACCAAATATTCACCTAACATTACTCTATGTTTGATTGGATTTACAATTTTAGTCATTAATGCCTTTCTCTTATATAAAGGAACTGAAAGGAGTGATTTACCATTATAATACAATATATCAAATAAAAATATAGTTGTTACAGCATCTTTGTGATCTTGTCTAACATTTTTACCAAGTGTACCAAATGGAAGAATCTTATTTGTCTTTGTATCCATCATTAAAATTTCACCATCTAAAATTACAGATTCAACCTTTTCCTTAATAGCTTTAGAAATATACTTTTTTACAGATTTGATCTTATACTCTTGAACATCTTTCAAATTTCTACTAAAATATTTGATTTCATCATTTTTTCTATCATAGTGAATTTGAATTCTTTCACCATCATATTTAAGTTCAGAATAAAAACCATTTGGACAACGAGCAATAACATCATCATAAGTCTTACTTGGACGAGCAAGCATTGGTTTGACAGGATGGAAAAGTTTCATCTTGGTTGATATTTTAATCTTCTTAGGAGCCTTCTTATTCTTCTTTTTCTTTTTAGAATCATCCTCTGATTCTTCATCTACAAGTTCTTCAGGTTTTTCCTCAATATCATCCACATTTTCACCAATATCTGTTTCATCTCCAGAATCATCATCCTTATCAGAATTATCTGATGATTTACTACTCTTCTTTTTATCAATTGTCTTCTTTTTATCATTGGAAGAAGTTGCTTTGGATGATTTCTTCTTTTTATCATCTTCATCATCTGATATATTCATCATATCAAAATTTGTACCTTCATCATCACTATCTGCATCTTTAATCAATGCATCAATATCTAAAAGTGATTGAGCTGTCATTGATAAATTTTTTAAATCACTTCCACTAGTTATAACATTTACAATTTGTTTCAAATCATGTGTTAAAATATAGGATTGATAAGCATCAGAATGAAGTGCTGCTAATAAATATTTTGGTCCAGCTCTAATCTTTAAATCTTTACAAATTATTCTACATATAAATTTCAATTCATCTCCAGTTAACTTATCATTTACAAATTTCTTAAAAGCACGAATTTGATCTTCTTTCTTTGATAATTGTGTTAATTCTTCAAGGAAATCATCAACCTGTTTCAAAGTAACAATTCCTTTATCTCTTGCATGATCACTTCTCACTAAATATTTCTTTAAAGTTTCAGAAACATCTCCTTTAGAATCCATGTGATCAATCATTTCATCAAGATCTTCTCCGAATGCACTTGCACAAACATCAACAAGTTTCTTATCTTTTAAATTAAACTTTCTCTGATTTTCCTTTGCAAATAATAATTTATACAACAAATAAACATCTCCCTTGAAATCGGATAGAAACTCCTTCATCACTTGACTCTTTTCAGTGTGAGCCGATACCTCTTCAATGTCTTTACAGAGGGCAACAAATTCAGAGAATCTACCCGAATTATCCTTTGATGAAGATGAAGAGGATCTAGATGCCTACAAAAATAATAATAAACACAAATCATCAAATTATCCATCATTATCTACCTTGAAAATTACCATTATCAACCTACCATTATTATTATTTAAACTGTGTTTACCAAATTTTTTTTTCTGATTTTTGTCAAATTTTTTTATCCAGCGTTTTTTATTGGCGCCAAGTTCATCCAATTTCCACTAAACAGTGGATACTGAGAATTTCTGAAACGAGGTTCTTCTCATTTTGAGAAAGATTCTTTTCCTGATTTACATGGATTAAATGTGAAGAGTTTCATGTTGGTTGAAGCTTGTTAGAAGAAATACTGTTTATTGAATACTGACATAGACCTTTCTTCGTTTAATAGTCAAATAAACTACTACTACCATTACGAGTAAGGCAATAATGTTTAAAATCAAGGCAATTCCTGCAATGCTTGACACAATAATAATGGTTGTCTCATCAATTGGGTTGTGAGATGTTCCTCCAGAAAGAGTAAAATCAAAATTGCAACCTTCCTCTGCCTTACAAATAAAGAATAAATTCATGGCGATCAAGTGGTTTCTTTTTGCATTGGAAATCGAAAGTGGTTGATGTACATCCATTCCTTTGATGGTGACTTCAGTTTCAAAATCCACATGATCTGCTAATGAACATAATTGAGAACTGTCTGCATCATAGTGAGTGGTTTGAAGGAATAGAACACTTGTGTATGTAGAGATGTTGAGGTTGACTTGTCCAATACTGCTAAATGGCTGAGGATATATTTGGACTCGGTAAGAGATTACTTGTCCAAATTTCATTGATCCAATCACTTGTTGATTTGGAGTAATGCAGTGCTGTCTGAATGCCTTGTCAACTGCCATAATTCTCAATATATTACCATCTTGTAATGTAAGAGTGCTAGCAACTGAAGAACCGCCAAGATATTTAGAATGAGTTGATGTTAGGCTATCATAAAGAGAATTTGGATTTTCAAGATTCAATTCAAGAGTTGTCGCATTCACACTCACCAAATTTCCAAAGACATCTGTTGTCATATTTGAAAGAGTTACGGTAGTTAAAACATCTGAAATTGATCCACTAGATTCCCATCTATAATTCCCCATTGTGTTATAGACATTATTTTTGAAACATGCAAAATTCAATAGTTGGTTAGGCTGCTCGTTATAAAGAGTAATTCTAGTAGGCAATCCAGATAATTCCAGAATATTCATTTGAACTTTGTTTTTGTCTCCAACAAAGTTAACAGACCTAGGGTAATCAAGATCATATTCTTGATCTAGATTTGCATTCAATGGAATAAGACCAGTCAGAGAAATTAGAGAAATTCTAAATTCTTGAATACCATCTCTCAAAAAATCATTAAACTTAACCAGAGAATACCACTGATTTCCTTGAGCAGGTATATTAATTTCAGGGATTTTTTCAAGTCCATCCTTTGTAGTAATATTGATTGTCAATTTGGTTGGATCAATATCCCACATGGGACCCAGATTATAATAGGAGAAGGTTAGTGTCCAACCTTCATCTCTATGAGCTGAGTTTGGATCAAAATCAACCAAAGAAAAGACAAGTGCATCCATTATAAATAATTGAGTCTTTGCATATAGCTTTTTGCAATAATCATCACACTTATCAATATGCTCTAACTTGTATTGATATTTGCCAAAATCGGAGGACACGACAAAACCAATATTAGAACCATAGTGTTGATAGGTATATTGACAAGAACCATCGAGTGTTTCTTTAATGACTTGGCCGAACAAACAACCCTTAACAAGCTGATTATTAAGCAGTAGCATCCACACACTTATCACAAAGCAAAGTCGTAGAATTTTCGATGCATTCATATCGCCTATTTTTTTTCATTCAAAATCTTCAACATGTTATTATTTCATAATCTCATCTACGGGATTTTGCTTTCCCTTAGTGTTCCTTATTGTGCGCTCTGCATATTACTGTTCGATTTCAAATCAATTTGGAAATTTGACCAATTTCCTAGTGTTCAGTTAAGAGTGCTTTACATCAATTGATTTAATGATAAGTATGTTCTATCATAGATTTCAATTTTAATAATACTTATACAGACCTTTTTTACAGTTTCCTTAAATAGTAACCTTGTCAATTCGAAAAACAACAATTCAAAATTTAAAAAAAAATCAAATTCTATTTCATTTACAATGTAATATTTTTCACATTTTCGAATTATTTCAAATCATTACATTCATCAACTCTCCAGAAAAACCACATTAATGCAAATGTCCTGGCAGTGTCTCACCAGAGGCAGCATAATAATGCGAATAATCTCCTTCTTGCTCGATATAACCTCTCCTCTGGTGTCTCCTTTTCCTCCGATATAGTACAATGGCAATAATGATGATAATGAGAAGAATGCTAACACCTGCGAATCCTCCAACTCCAGCTCCAATGCCAATCGCAAGTGAGTCAGACATTTTTTTTGTGGTTTGATGTTTGTGAAACGAAAGGAGACGAATCTGGAAGATATTTGGAAACTCAAAGTCCATGAAGTGACCTTGATTATATTAATCTTGTTGGAAACTTTGAAAAAACATTACATTGTAATTGGCAATTTTTTATTCGAAAGTTCTGTTACTCCTTTACAATAAATTTTCATTCAATTCTTTGTAGGTATCTGAAAGCAATTCAACTTTAAAAAAATGGGCACAAAACCATCACACACCAAGTCAAACGCCAATCCAAATGTCACA
Organism: Naegleria gruberi; assembly: GCF_000004985.1. Taxonomy (NCBI): domain Eukaryota; phylum Heterolobosea; class Eutetramitea; order Acrasida; family Naegleriidae; genus Naegleria; species Naegleria gruberi. The sequence goes on along the minus strand of NW_003163248.1, from coordinate 201,953 downwards.
TTAACACAATCCAATTATAATATTATTAAAAATCGCCCATGTTCAAAAGTTCTCCTACTAGGTCCCTCCGATTCTGGCAAATCAACATTATTTCACATGTTACAACTCGTATCAACAACCGAAACAAGAACAGCAAAAACCGAAACAAGAATAGAAACAACTTTTCGTGACGACATGGAAGCAAACTTTGCAAATAATTTGCAAATTGTCTGCTCGCTGGTTGTTGAGAGAATTTGGGAAGAGATGGGAGAGCAAGAGAGAAATTACTTGTTGAAAGAAATTATTCGACCTGAGATGAGATTATTATTCGAAAGTGCAACAGATAATGCTAGCAACTGTTTAGAAATGGAATTGCAAAAAATAGATTGCGTTGAAATATTGGTCAATCTGTGGAAAATTTCCTTTTTTAGAGAGTTTTATGAATTGGTGTGGAGTAGAGGTGGAATTTCAATGTACGAAAATGTTAAGGAATTAGTTTTGAGAATTGAACGTGGGAAAATATTTTCTCCCTATTCATTGATTTCTTCCACATCTAAAGGAATTTCAATATACGAAACTATTACGAGACGAAACACTGAAATTCAAGTGATTGATGTTGTGGGAAGGAGAAATTCAAGAAAGATTTGGATTCATTTCTTTGAGGATGTTCATACATTAGTTTACATGGTTTCTCTTTCAGAATTTAATCAAACTATAATGGAAGATGACAGTGTTCAAAGAATGGACGAATCTCTATCCCTAATTGGTGAGGTTATGAATACGAGATGGTTTATTCCTTCTCGTAAGATCATTCTCTTTGTAAAACCAGATATTCTTTGTAAAAAATTGGAAAATGGAGTGAAATATGATAGAGAACTCGTTTCGAATATTTTACCAGAATTAGAAAGATCAGAAATTGCTAATCATTATCTTAAACTAGTTATCAACTCGATCATTACACAATATTTCAAGAAAATAGATAGAAATACACTTGATTCCTATCATATTGTTAATGCTACCTCAGAAGATGATATCAAATCTGTTTCTGATATAATCTTTGGAGAAACTCAAAAAACAACTTTCATCTCACCATGCATAAAATGTCCATCTGCACAATTGTCCGAACATTCACTCCGTTTTCATCTTAAAAAAATGGCCATTTCAAATCTTGCGTGCTCACTCATCAAATCGATTTTAAAATTATTATTCTTGGCTGCGATCGGGTTGATTGGATTGATGGCATTCCGAACCTATACATTTAATATGAAAATTATTAAAGAAAGAGATTTGGAATTTTCAAAGAGAATTGAACAATCAAAGGCTTCCGAACAATTTAGTAAATTAAATTGGAGCAAGGAGGAACAGGCTGATGCAGTGTTGAGATTGGCTAGGGCTATTCAGAAACCAACTATTGATTATCAGAAGGATAAACAACTTTTCCATGAATTGTTTGATCAAATGGTGAAGGATTTCCCACTTTTATTCTCTGAAAGTGAGGGAGTTTTGGAGGAAATTACTCAAGATATTATTCAAAGTGAAGTTAAGGGAGAGGATGATTTTCTTGCTTCGAGAGTTTGGGTATGGAGAGGAAGTGATAAGGAAAAGAAACCAGTTCTATTGACTGGACATGTGGATGTTGTGCCAATCAATGATGAATCTAAATGGGAATATCCACCATTTAGTGGTAAACAAGTGAATGGTTTCTTGCATGGAAGAGGCACATTGGATGATAAGAATGGAGTTTATGAAATTTTGGAAGCTCTTAATCAATTGAGAAGAGAAAATTTATTGGTTAAACCTCAAAGAGATACCTATGTTGTTATTGGTATGGATGAAGAAATTGGAGGAGTTCATGGAGCTGCCAAAGTTACTTCATACTTTTTGAAGAAGAATGTCAGATTTGCATTTGTTTTGGATGAAGGAGGTCAAATTGCTGACCAACAATTTCCAGGTGTTGCCTCTCCAATTGCCTTTGTTGCCATTGCAGAAAAGGGCTATTGTAATTTCGACATTCAAGCCAATTGTAATCCAGGTCATGCTTCCATGCCAGGAAGAACTAGCTGTATTGGAACATTGTCAAAGGCCATCCTTGAAATTGAAAATAATCCAATGCCTGCCCATTTACTTAAACCAATCATTCATAATGTTCTCCTCAGTTTGGCTCCACACTCTGAAGGTTATATCATGAAGGCCATTGTTGCAAATCTTGATATTTTGGCCTATCCTTTGAGTATTGCATTGTCTTATATTGGTGGTCCACCAAATGCTTTGGCTAGAACTAGCTTTGCTCCAACCATTGTGGCTGCTGGTGTCCAAAGTAATGTAATGCCATCTAAGGCAAACTTTATTCTCAATACTAGATTCTCTCCGTATGATAATTTGCAAAGTGTCAAGAGCCACTTGGAAAAGGTTGTCAATCATCCAAACATTACCGTCACACCTTTAATGATCGATTGTCAAGAAGCTTCCTCTGTATCTTGTGTTGATTGTGTAGAGTTTGAAGTTGTAAAGAGAGCAATTAATCATATTCAACCAGATGTGATTGTTTCACCTTATTTATTTATTGCTGGTAGTGATAGCAAGTATTATAGAAAGTTGAGTGATTTTGCATATGGCTATTTGCCAATGAGACTCGTAAAGAAGACTGAAGATCTCCAAAGAATTCACGGTCACAATGAAAGAATCCTCATTCAAAACTATTTAGAATCAGTCACAGTCTACTCTTCCATTATTCTCAACATTAATCAAATGTTAGCCGAAAGACCATAAAATTGATTCCACAGTTATTTCTTTGCTCTCTTTCTCTTCTTTTGGTGACGTTGCTGTAATTTTTGTTTTTCGTGAGCTACTTGATTAGGGTGAATTGAAGAGCCCATATGTTCAGCAATCTTCTTATTACTATCATGTCCATAACCAAATAATTTTAAACCTTCTTGGAATTTCTTTCTTTCCTCCTTAGTCCAAGCTTTGGTATATTTTGTTTGATAACTTTTCCTCAAATCAAACATCTCATCAGATTCCATTAATTTGTTATAATTTGTAATAGATTCTTCATCAGTTTCCTTTCCATAAAATGTTGGATAATCTGATAAATTGTGAATAGGTCCATACTCAAAATAAACTTACTGAACGGATAGTAATCAGGAGGGCTCATTACCATTTTCAAATCTTTAAATACTCTATTTTTAACACTATCATAAACACCCACTTCGTTATTAAATAAATCAATTCTCATAATTGTATTCAAAAACATTGTTTGGATTGCATACACATCCACAACCTTTTCCTCCTCATCCTCTTCTGAATTAGTTTTCAAATATTCATTCACCTCATCAACCAACTTGTTCACCAACATGGGAAGTCTATTTCCTCTCACACAGGTCAATAATTGACCGCTATCATGATTGGTGATTTCATATGGTACTATTGTTAAATATTTCTGTGTTTGTAATTGTTTCTCTTGCACCTCGAATAACATATCATCATTATCACAATATCTTCTCTTTAGTGGATTCACCTCTTCCTTCACATCTCCACCACTATTTGAAGAAGAGCTATTTGCATTCGCCACAGTATTTGGACTTTGATGTTTTGGCATTCCTAAATGTGATGTATACCTAATAGGTGAGGGTCTATTATTATAAACTCCTCCCACATATTGCTGTGCATCCTTTCCATTAAATGATGATGAGTTTGTTAATGATGATGCTGATGACACAACATTCAAATCATCTTGTTGTCCACCATTCTCCTCTCTTCCTTCTAGCGGACTAGAATTTCTTGTCATCATGATGATGATGATGATTAATAACAATAAAAACTTTCGGAAGTGACACAACCAACGGGAAGACCTCTAAAATTAAACCAATCACTTAATTTCCTGCTCAGATTTCTTTAAAGGCAAAATATAGAAAATTAGCAACTTGATGTGGAAAGTTTTTTTTTTGATGATGGTCTGGAAATGGAACGTGTTGAAAGCAAAAAGGTTTGCGGATCACAAGATTCAATCTTGTGAAGCACTTTCAAGAACTTGCAAACTCGTTAATATTAACGTATTAACATATGGGAAGAGTAATGGAGGTGGACATGTTTGGAGAAGATAGGGACCATGTTTGGTGAGTGGATGATCATATTTCTAAGGGAGAGAAGTATGTTTGATGATGGAGATTAAGGAATTTAATGTTGTTTTTTGATGAGAGTTGTTAATAATGGTGTTGATCATTGAAATATTAATCTAAAGGTGGATATGATTTGATATTAATTGAGAATAAATATCTCTTTATGAAAATTGTTAAATGTAATCAATTCCGATCTTAAATACTTTTTATCTTTTTTTTGATTTAAAAATAACACAAAATGCTGGTTGTGATGAATCTTTACAATATGAAGATCTTTAAAATACTCATTGTAAAATGTTGCAATATTACAAGAAAATTAAGACAAATTATTTCCAATTGCTTTTTAATTTCCTGGTATCGAGTGGCGAGTACGAGACATTTATTTAGGGATTTTGCTTTTAAAACGGAAGAAACGGAATGGGATGAATTTAATGAAGTGTCGAATATTGAGAATTGGATTTTGGAATTTGTGTGCATGATGAATATGTTGATTATCTTAGGAAGTTTACTCCAATGTTTGGCATCAATGTGTTGATAACTCAATAGAATCACTAATCAATACGCAACTATTCAATAGTAGTGCAAAAATTTATGCCCGTACAATCCTTTCACTCAAAAGAAGAAATTGTCAATAATATACAACCATCACAACAGTGAATAAGTTTTCAACACCCAACAATGAATAAGCATTTACTATTTATATGGCCCAATTGAACACTTGTTGCACGATATCATTAATAGAAGCTGATTGCTTGGTTAAAGTAATCGAACCACTAAAATATATTTCAGGTGGCTTATTCGAAGAAAATGAAGTTGGATATTCATTCTTCACAACTGACCAGCTCAGTAGAGGAGCTGTCATGAGCAAGCAAGCTAACACTAATTTAGAATCTATATTATGATCAATAGTTAATAGCTCATTTAGATCATCAGTAGTGCACGTTCCTTGACTGTCACATAACCATGAACAGTTGTCAACTATTTCATAAACCTCATTATCCTTAACAATTTTACATGAATACCAAACCTGTGCATCAATACTTTCATAACTTTGAATATTTGACTCAAAACTTGATTCATGAATGATAGAACATTCTCCAATTGTTATTTCTCTTCTGGTGTCTTGTGCATCTATTTTGTTATAAATCACTTTCTTGAAAAGTTTTTTTTTCAATTCACGTGCTGTTTTCTTTCCAATTTCTTTTTTAATTAATTTCAACATGCATTTGAATTTCTTCTTTTCATTCTCATAAATCTCTTTGGCTCTCATTTGATCTTTCATATGAGTTGCTGCTTTATGGTGCAGTTTCAATTGATAAGGTGTCATATTTGCCATTAATTTCATATACTTGCATGGAGAGAACAATAAATGTTCGTTGTAGTGATCGTTGTGGAATTGTTTACATGTAGTGACGAGTGATAATCCATCACTTATGAGTGAATAATCAAGAATGTTACCAATCATTTCGGAAGGCAAATCAACAAATTTAAATGATGAAGAATTGGAATAAGTGCTTTTCTTTTTCTTGTTCTTTTGATGGCCTTCATTAGTTACTGACCGCTTCATTTTTTTTAAATTAAAATTCTAATAAAAATTGGAAATTCATTTTCTCCTGTTGTGTATTATTCACCATATCATTAATAATTTCACATTTGGCATTTGGAATATGGTTGGAATGATGGATAAATTCGTAAACTCTGAATTGGACAAGAGAATTTATTGGGGATGTTGAAAATCCAGAACAATCCAGATTAGTTTGGTTTCCAAACGATGATGGAAAGGGAGAATTCAAGATTTTCACAGCTTATAATGGTCGACAACAGTTCAAGAAGAATTTACATTTCACAGTCTTCTTCATTCGTGAAGGAAAATGAAATATCTGATACAGACTGGCTGGACAAGGCAGTAGATTGCCATGATTTCTTTTCAGCTGCCTTCTTAAAGAAATAAACATAATTTGAGACATTGTTGATTGTACTAAAGTCTTCAACAAGAGTTGGAACCTGATTTGGGCAAGCTACTTTGTACCATCTTCTATTGGTTGGATTTAAAAAGAATCCTCCATAAGAACCTGATGTCTGCAATCCATAATGATTCACTACAGCAACCAATTCATAGGATTCCAAAGAATTATTTTCCATCAATAGTTTCAATTGTTGATTAAGATAAACCTTGTAAAAATCATTCTTTTTAACAACATTAAATGTTTCATAATCGAAACAGAAACGATCCATTTGTAAAATCAATATTTGTGGAGCTTGACTGATGGAACGAGAAATTTCAGCAGGCTTACTAAATGAACACACATCACAATGATATCCTTCAATTGTTTCTACCTCCTTCAGATTCAACACTCCACTTTTTTCAAACTCTTTCCACTGATTACTTGGCACCTTGATTGAACAAAACTCTTCCTTTCTTTCGCTTGCAGATTTACAACCACATATTGGACAATCATCACTTCTTATCCAATTAGATGTCATTCCTTTACAAAAATTAAAATTCCCACGACAAGCATCGACCACAATATTCAAAGCCTCCACAAAATCAAGGGAGATACCACTTTCCATAGGAAATAACCCACCCAAAGCTGAACCATCAACAGGTTCACTACTACCTTGATCAAGACTCCACACACTCCTACATACCCTATCAAAGGCTACCCCAAGTTCCGATCTTTCATCCGATTTGATCTGATGATCATCATGTTGTTGTTTGAATAAATATTGTTCTACCACAGGATCGAGATGAGCCAACACTTGAACAAGAGCCTCTATCACGTCTGGACAATTAGAAATGGAGCGAATTCCTCTCGTGAGTGGTGCTGAAGTTATTGTTGTATTTGTTGGTTGTGGATGGAATGTGTTAGTGTTGTTGTATTGAGACATTTTTTTAAAGATGAACTTGCAAGTTTACAATAAATATCAAAGGTTTGATGAATTGATTTAATAATATTTATTAAGATTAACATAAAGTTATAATTGAATATTGAAGAGGATTACAGAGGCGGGAAATTTTGAAGTTTTCCTCAAACATAAAAATCAAGTAGAAAAAAAATGTCCTCACTGCATCACTTGCATAATCATCACCATCATCATCACGCACACCATGAGAATCATCACCATCATCGGCATGGTGAGAAACATTGCCAATCGACGATATTAACTCCAATCTCGGATCATGCTTGTTTTGTTACGATTGAATTGAAGGATGAGCTGAAGAGTTCATCAAATGGGAAGGCTATGAAAATTTATTTTAAATTAGTGGAAGCTTGTTTGCAGATTATGGAGAGGTGGAATAAAGAAAAATGCACACAGTTTGCTGTTGGATTTGGATATGAGTTGACCAATTCAATTTTAGGAAATATACAAGATAATTCACTGGATTATGTAAGAGAATATATGCAGGCAGAAATATTTCCACAATATCCTAAAGATTTGAAGGGTAAATTTGGTGGTTTTCCAAATACTGGTGGAGATTTATTTCTTCACATTAAATCTGTAAATATGGACAATTGTTTTAGAGCTACTCAGGATTTTGCAAATCATGAATTTATTTCTCCATTGATAAAGAAAATTCAGGATGAAACCTATGCATTCCTCCATAGAAGAAATAAGAAATCTGGTCTTGGAAGAGATTTGAGTGGATTCGAGGATGGAACTGAAAATCCAAAAGAAATGGAAGAGAAAATTGAGGCAACCCTCACCAATGAAAAGGATAGTTTCCTCTTGGCTCAGAAATGGGTTCACAATCTCAAATTTTTCAATTCACTTTCATTGAAAGAACAAGAGAATGATATTGGAAGAACGAAAGAGGATAGCATCGAGTTGGAAAATAAGCCAGAAACTTCCCATGTGGCTCGTGTCACTTTAGAAAAGGACGGAGATGAAATTGAGGTTGTGAGGCAATCAATGAGCTTTGGAAATTCATCACAACATGGATTATTCTTCATTTCGTATGCAAACTCTGGAAAAACCTTCATTCATCAATTGGAGAGCATGGTTGGAAAGGGCGAATATGCCACTCCACAAGGTCACAATGATCATATTATGAGATTTTCCACTAATATTTTAGGCTCGCTGTATTTTATTCCTTCTATTGGAACGTTATTGAAAATGCGAGAGAAATTGACAAGCTATAGACCTTCAAGGTTGTAATATTTTTGAAATATAATAGTACATTTTATTTACAATGTTATTGGGAGTGGCCTTAAACCTTATAAAACGCGAGTTTAACTAGCAAAATACAAACAAGGAACATCTCTGCATCCATTCTCATCACAAACTTTCTTTGTTCCCTCACACTGTTTCTTCTGTGAGATGTCAAATGGTTTTTTATCTTGCTCAGGGCATGGACATGTTTCAGTCTTGGCAATTTCTCTATCTTGATTGTTTGGTTGTTGATTCATTTGTTTTTGTTAGTATAATTGAATGATTTTGTTTTGCACATTTAAATATCGCAAATAATATAATTTTAGCAAAGAGGCGAAATTAAATAAAACCGAATTGATTTAAAATAAATAATGTTTTAATATTGTGGGTTGTTAGGTTGGATTGAGCACACATACAACTTGTGCATTACCATTAGAGAGCGTTACTGGTTGTAACTACCTAGATTGAGAACTAGCTCAACAATTTTTGTAACAGAATGCTTAGTGTTTTTGAGGAGAGAAAATTTCACAATGTTCAGAATAATCAGAGCATTCTTCATGTTCTTCTAACATGGAATCTTGGAAAACGCTCTTACTCTTCTTTGAATATGGAGTATTTCTAGTCATATAACACTTTCTACAAGTGGCAATATACTTATCAGATCCACCAATAACTTCAGTTTGTTGTTCATCAGTGATACGTTTAGAGAAGGCAGCATCTTTACCACAAACCATACAAACAGCCTTAAGTTTCACAACACTTTCAGCCATTGGAACCAATGAAAGAACATTTCCAAATTGTTTTCTTTGGAAAGTACCATCCAAAGCACTAACAATTACAATTTTACCTCCATTAGCAGCAGCTTCACAGAATTCAACCAAATCAGGGAAGAATTGACCTTCATCAATACCAATAACATGATAACCAAGCAATTGTGAAGCAATCTTTTCGAGACGATCTGTCGGAATAGCTTTTTGTTGAACCAAGTCGTGTGTTGACACATTTTCCTTACTGTAACGGTCATCATTGATGTACTTTACCAATACGGTTTCCTTTTGAGCATATTGATATCTACGTAATCTTCTCAACAATTCCGAGGTTTTACCAGCAAACATATTACCAAAGATGAGTTGAATTTGACCATTATAATTCAATGGAAAACCATATTGATTAGACAAGTGGAGTGCTGAATTTGGAGTGGAAACATTGATAGCTTCACCATTTGGTTTACTACTATTTGAAGGAGTAGAAGAACATGAAGCCTTTGGTGATGACTTTTTAGGAGTGGATGGTGTAGCACTAGGTTCGATAGTGGCAATATCAGACATTGTTTAAGTTTGAATAATTATTAAATCAGAGATGTGTGTTTAAAAATTCCTTCTTCTTCAACTACAAAGATTTCGTGGTGATGAGAATCTAGAGTTTGTTTTCTTCGTTGATTTTTTTGAAACGTTTTTTCCTTCTTTTCATAGAAAGTTTCCAAGATTTTGGAGTTTTTTAAAATTGATTGGAAAATTGTCGTGATGAACGATATTGATTCAATGATTTAGCATCTCGGAGAATGTTGATTAACCTACCTTGAGTGTTGGAGATGATCAAAATCAAATTGTGTGTACTTTGACTTTGAGTTCAGGAGATTTGTCGCTTTTTTTTTGTTTGGATTATTTTGCAAAGTGTTTTGTGTAACGAAAAATATTGGCGCGCAAGTGACAAATGTCAGATGTAACGGTGTGATTTTTAAATGTCTAATAGAACTGTAAATGAACAAGTTAAATTGTGTTAATACTCACTTATTAACTTTTTACAAGTTTTATTTAACATACTTTGATATGAACTGGTCAAACTGAAATTCAAACATTATGCAAGTTCTCTGTTCATTGAAACAAGCAACACTTAAATTTATGTCAAATTGAAATTATGTTCATCCAAAACAAACAAAAAAATGATCAACCCACAAGACCTCCAAAACTTCAAACTGAACCGAGTTCAAAAACCTATCGAGAAAAGTTCACTCTCCTTCAAACAATCCCTTTCTTCAAGTTGGTTCTCTGAACAAAAAGCAATTCTCGACAATTATCGTGAAAATCAAATCTTGGCACAATTGGATCAGTGGGTTCCTTTCATTCCGAGAGAAATTACCTATGACACTGTGTTTATTGATATTCAGAGGGAGTGTGCTTTAAAATTGATTAAAATTCATGAGGAATTCTCTGCAAAAACTAAGCAATTACAATTGATGAAAATGTCAAATGATGAAATTGAGAAAAAGGAAAGAGAAATTGTTGAATCTTTGAAAATTGAATTGAAATTGGATGAAAACATTCAAAAATTGATGCATGAAATTGATGAGTGTTCTTTGTGGAAGGATGAGGAGAGAAGAGAACCTCTCTTTTTCAAGCTATCATCAAGATCTCCAAAGGGTAAGTCAACAAATTAAACAATTGGGGAAAATATAATTAACTGGTTCGTGCAGATGTTACAAAATTGAATGGAAAATATGTAATGGAATTATTCCATAAAGATTTGAAGGAACACTATCCATCTGAGGAAGCTCAACTCGATAATTCCAATAGAGTTGTTTCTTTTACAAGGGCTGCAACTGAATTCTTGAAAATTTCATCATCAGATGAAGTTTTAGAATTATTATTAAGATCCTCAAGAGTGAATATGGACCTAATTGAAACATATGTTGAATTTTGGAATGAGAAGAGTCCACTCAATAAGATTGCATTGAGAAGGTGGGATACAACCATTGATATTAGATTGGAATTTAGAACATTTATTGTAAATGGAAAATTGGCTGCAATTAGTCAGTACAATCATTTCGTCCACGTGGAAGAAATTGAACAATACCATAACCAGATTCAACAATTGATTGAAAAGAGTGTAAAATATCTGAAGGAAAATCTAGACAAGCACATGATTTTTAAACATATGGTTGCAGATTTTGTAATTTATCCAAGATTCTTCTCAGATATTGAGAAAACCAATCAATGGAATGAAGATTTGATTCCAACTGGTGATTATATCAAACTCATTGAATTAAATCCCTACGAAGAGTCAACAGGAGCTTGTCTATTTTCCTGGAAGACAGATCAACAAATCATTCCAATGCCTCCACCACAACAAATTGAAGAAGAATCAGTCAATTTGAATTCCGATAAAAGCACCTCGGATTCAACGACAGGGGTAAACTTCAGATTTATTACAAGGGAATTTAAGGAAAATTATTTGGAGAAACATTTGGACAAGGTAATTGCACCTGAATTTAAATATATTCTTATTGGTGAATAATAGCAGTTAGTTTGGATTGACAATAGATTTTAAAATAAAATCAATTTATGTCTTTAAATATTTATTGATTTTTAATGATTCCATCCTCACTTACAAATAAGACAATTTCGACAAGATAAGCCTTTGGGTTTCTTTCAACATATTGTAAAAATGATCCAATTAATTGCCCAATCAAATTATTCTGAAACCCTTTCGCTTTCTCAACATTCTACAAGAACAGTTAGTCATAAAGCAATGAATGTTCTTGCTGTTACTCCATCATTTTGAAATTTTAATAATGCGTAATTATTGAAACCGGAGTTGGACGCATTTGTTCAAGATGCTCATCCACCTCGGCCGAAGGTTCTTCTGTTTGATTTTTAAAAAGCGAGGAACGAAAGAGAAAAAATATCAAAATATCAAACTTCTTTTCAACATAACAAAAAACAACAACATTGGGATGTCTTTGTTATTGAATAGATCTTCATCATCGATCCGTGTGTCGGTCGTGTTGATGATGGTTATTGTTGCTACCCTCTTAAATTTTATCAATGCTCAACAATTTTATCCTTGCCCACTTTTTACTAATATTCAAGTTTCTTCAAATACAACAACTTTGAAAGCTTCTACCTTTTCACCACGTGCTAGAGACGTCATTAATGCTATCAATCAATACAGTAAGTTTCTCTCAAGTGTGTGATGAGTGTTAAAATTCACAAAAAATCTTTTTTTAACAACGACAACAATAACAAAATCAATAATAATAATCAATAATTCATCATCACTAATAATAATTTAGATACTAAAAACAATCTCCTTGTTAGAACTACTGCTGAATGTTCAGTTGTTAGTCTCCCATTGAATCCAGATCAACCACAAGGAAGTGCCATTGACGTTTTTGTTAAACGAGTGAGATCCACTGAAAACAAGGATGCCAAGAGAGCTCTATGGATGGTCGGTCCAATTGAATCCGATGCATCAAATGTTGAAGTCTCTATTGAACTCGTTTCTAAATTGTTGGGTTCTGATTTTGATATTTATACTCTCGATACTAGAGGTAATGGAAGAAGTTCTAGACTCGGATGTGATGCTTCTCAAGCTGAAACTCCAGGAAGTTCTGGTGGTATTTCAATTTCATCAAGTGAATGGAAGAATTGTTACAGTGCCTTCGATGCTGAATATGGTGCTCAAAAGCAATTCTATTCATCAGTCAATGTTGCCTACGATATTGCTGCTTTGATTCAAAAGATGAATACTCAACAAGAAACCTATGTTTATGGTCTTGGTTACGGAAGTCTTGTCGTTTCTCGTTTGTTGAAGCTTGTTGAACAAAATGGATTGAACATTCTTAAGGGATCAATTTTGGATAGTATTATTGACACAACTGGTCAAAATAGCTATGGTGGATTGTTGGCCTTGTCTTATGCTGATGAAATTACCAATCAAGTTGGTATTGAATTCTTAAAGCTCTGTAATGGTACTGATAATCTCTGTGCTCAAAAGATTGGTAACGTTGATCCAATCAAATACTTCCATGATACCATTGAAAAGGTTTATCACAATAATACCTGTAAGGCTATTAAGGAAGGTATTCCAGCTGATCAATTCAAGGCAATTTTGGCCTTCTTGTTGCTCGGCTCAGATACCAAAGTTTTCATTCCAGCTCTCCTCTATCGTATGAATAGATGTGATGAAGATTTGGATGTTGCAACCATTCTCCACATTAGAGATTATTATGTTGCTCAAAAGGCTGCCTTCTCCAATTTGACCTCCATTCCATTGGCCTCCCCTCTTGCTACTGCCAATCTTATTTTCGGCGAATTGTACAATTCCGAAATTTCTCTTGAAGAATTGAAGGTTCAATACAATAATTTCACTAGCATTGGTTTGGGAGATTCTGTTTATTGGGCTAATCTCAAGGAAATTACCTCATGGACCCCATACACTGTTAATGCTAACTTTTACAATAAGACCATTACTACCACTGTTCCAACTCTCTTGATTAATGGTGAATTCGATGCTGAAACACCATTGTGGTCAGCCCAAAACCAACTCAAGGCTATTCAAGGTCCACGTGCTTTGATTACTGTTCCAAAGACTGGTCACATGACTTTCTTTGATGGTTCAGCTTCCAATCAAACCATTCCATGTGGTATGCAAATTTTGATCAACTTTTTAAAGATGGCCAATCCAGATGTTGCTACTGTTGATGCTACTTGTACTGAAAAATTGCAAGTTAACTTTTCTGGTAACGGTGTTGTCAATGAACTTGTCATGGGTGTTTCTGATATCTATGAAGATGCTTATGAAGCTCCAGAAGTTGAAAAGGTTGTCAGTTTGTACTTGTTCATTGGTGTTGAAGCTGCCACTGTTGTCGTTTCCATCATTTTAATCTGTTGTCTTGTCTATTACATTGTTCAATTGAAGGATAAGCAAAAGGCTCAATATGAAGATTTGGATCAATAATCATCACTAAATTATTAAGTAATAAAATTTTAAAAAAATTAAATTGATTTATCATTAGCCTAATTTTCTCATGTAAGGATTCTCGCTTTCATTATAGTAGTCAATGGCAGGCATGCGTGAAGTCAATTAAGGCTTTATTTTATTTAATAAAAAAAACAACTCAATTCAAATCATGGAAACTGTTCTCACCATACAAATTGAAGAATTGACAAGGCTTCAAGAGGAAGAACATCAACAATTATTAGGCTTGGTACGAGAAAATGATGATTTATTATCACTTGTAAAGGAATGTAGGTTTTTCTTTTTAACAACATTTAAATCGCATTATTTGGATAATTAATTAAATTTTCAAGATGAGGAAGATTTGGATGAATTAACAAGAAAGAAACGAATGTTATCTTTCGATAATCTAACTCTCCAAAATATGATCGATAAATTGGAGGATGAAATCTCCAATCTAAATCAACAAATTAATGCCGAAACAAGTGTTGCACTCTCAGTTCAAAAGAGGGCTGATTTCCTTCATGATCAATGTAAATTATTTGAATCTTTAAAGGAGGAGGAAATCAAGCAATATCAGAAACATATTCAAGAGGTAAATGATTTCTTTACAAGTGAAACTTCGGAAGGAAAACAAATCAAAACAATTGAGAAACAAATCAATGATCTAAGGGCTAAAATTCAAGAACAAGATTCCCACATTCAAAAAGAAGCAAAGAAACACCAATTGATCCATTCAGAGATTCAGACAGTTTCCAATAACATTAAGAAAGAGGAAAAGAAGAAGCAAGATCATTTCAAACAACAGCAACAAAAGGAACAAAAGGAGAAGCAAATTCGTTCTCAAATCGATTACCACCAAACCTCAATGGCAGAGAAGTTGCAAGAAAGAGAAGAACTCGAATTAGCCATCTCACAAATGCAAGATGAATTACAAACACTCACCTCAGAGACCAATACTCAAATTCAAAAACGAGATGCCTTCTGTAAAAAGCTTAAACAATTGGAAAATGAAGATTTCTACTAACAATTTCAGTCTTAATAAACTCCATAAAAGTGCATCCTCTCCAATTTGTCCACACGACCAAATCGTTCAACTCCTGAGGGCAACTCCTTTGAATTGACTCCCAGCTTCCTCACTACAGTGAAAAACCAAGAAGTTGCCTCTGAAAGATTCTCTGATTTGCTCGCTAATTTTCCAATTCGTTCCATCAGCAAAAAAAATCACAATAAATCTTTCTCTCAGGTTCCCGCGCTTTGGATTGTTGTTGATTTAAAGAAATTTTGATTATAAAAATCATAGGAAGCAACATTGAATATCATCATTTAGGAAGATAATTTATTATCATCAATATAATTAAATATGTCATTTATTGGATCATTCTCCACTGATGAGGAGAAGGATCAAATTCGGATGTCATTGTTAACCACCACAAATCCAGAACCTCCTAAAAATCCCTATCACGATAATGAAAATATCAGTACTATAGATTGGAGAGCCGATATTAAAAAGGAACGAAAAAACAGAGCAAAACTCTATTCAAAAGTATGTGATATTCACTTGAAAATATATTTGCTGAAAATTTAAATTCAAATATTATTATTATTTATTTATTTAGACAGGAATTTGGGCAACTCTTCATAAAGGATACTATGCATCACAGGGGTGGATTATGACATTCCTGATAGGTGCTTGGATTGGTATATTTGCTAGTATTGTGGATAAGGGTATGGAATGGTTGGCCGGATTTAAAGAAGGAGTTTGTGTGAATTATTTCTTGGCCACACAGACAAGATGTTGCGTGGAAGTGCCAGGTAAGTACACAGATGACATGCGATTATCTCACATCAACAAGTTGGTATCAAGTGTGAAGACTGGAAAACTTGGAGTGAAATATTTGGTATTTATGAAACTAATGGCGCCTATGCTTTTGACTATTTTGCCTATATATTCATTGCAGTGTGCATGGCCACTTTGAGTGCATGGTTTGTGAAGAGTCTGGCTCCTTGGGCTGCAGGTTCGGGAATTCCAGAAGTGAAAACAATTTTGGGTGGATTTGTCATCAAGGGTTGTTTAGGTATTATGACTTTAATTGTTAAAATTATTGGGTTGGTCCTTGCTGTTGGTTCTGGATTAACTTTGGGTAAAGAAGGTCCAATGGTTCATGTAAGTATATATTTGTTGAACTTTCGAATTGATTTTTTGTTTAGGTTGGTGGATGTGTTGGTAACGTCTTTTCAAGAATTTTCTCAAAATACAGAAATAATGAAGCCAAAAAGAGAGAAATGATTAGTGCAAGTTGTGCTGCAGGCGTGGCGTGTGCTTTCGGTACTCCAGCTGGTGGTACTTTGTTTTCACTTGAGGAATTGTCATCCTATTTCCCTCCAAAGACGCTCTTTAGAACTTTCTTTGCCTGTGTTATTGGAGCTTTGACCTTGCAAATTATTAATCCAAGACCATCTGGTAAAATTGTCTTGTACAGCATTTCATACCACGTAAATTGGAAATGGTTCGAATTGAGTAAGTTTCTTGAATCAATTTCATTCTAATGATAGTTCAGTTGCCTTCATTTTCTTGGGTATTGTTGGTGGATTGCTTGGAGCTCTCTTTACCAAGCTCAATATTTCATTTATTAAGAATGTTCGTAAAAAGTATTTTGGAAAATGGCCAATCCTGGAAACAATTGGATTGACAATCCTCACCTCAGTGCTTTGCTATTGGAACGAATACTCAAGAATGCCAATGTCTGATCTTATTGCCAGATTATTTGAAAATACTTGTACTGAAAATTCTTCAGCCGATTCCATCTTTGTCGAGTTGTGTGATCCAACAAATTTCTGGGCTATGGGCAAATTGATGATTTCATTTGTATTGAGATTTATTCTTTTATCCTTGACTGTTGGTATCAAGATTCCATCAGGTGTTCTTGTCCCTTCATTGGCTATAGGTGCTTGTTATGGTACACTAGTTGGTAGTATTATGAAATATGTGCAATTGACTTTCCCTGATTCTCCATTCTTCCAAGAATGTTATGCTGGTGGTGAAGGTAGTTGTGTTGTGCCTGGTATGTATGCTGTTATTGGAGCTGCAACCATGTTGGGAGGTGTTTGTAGAATTACGGTATCCCTTGCAGTTATTATGTTTGAATTGACTGGTGGTTTGGAATACCTTGTTCCTATTATGCTTTCTGTAATGTTCGCCAAATGGGTTGGTGATGCTTTCAATAGGGAATCCATTTATGAACTAAATATTGAAATGAATCAATATCCATTCTTACACAATGATGAAGTGGATACAGATGATACAGCAAAACATATCATGACAACTCACAAGCTTAAAGTTATTTTTGTTGAGGGAGCAACAGTTGGTGAGGTGAGACAATCTCTTTTGAGAGAAGGACTTAAGTTATATGGATTCCCAATTGTGGATAATTCTGATGATAGACGTGTTCTTGGATTTATTACCCAAGCAGCTCTTCAAGACGCCCTTTTAACAAATGATAGAAGAATCAATGACCAGACTGAAATTGTCTTTTCAGATCTTCACAAATCAGAAAGACAAATTTCACTTATTAACAAGATTGACCTTTCAAGCTTTTTAGATGAAATTCCAATCCAAGTCCCAACACAAATGCCAGGTGATAGACTTTACAATATGTTTAGAGCTATGGGAGTTAGATATTGCCTTGTTTTGCACAATAGTAAGCTTGTCGGTATCATTACAAAGAAGGACTTGGTCAAATGGCTTCATCATGGACATAGTCACGACTCCAAGCCATCTACTCCTTCATCAGATGGTATCGCAATTGTTGATATACACGATCTTGCAACCACAACAAAAACCTCTCTTAATATCGACTCGAATGAAGTCGTTGAGAGGAAATCAATTGAGGACGATGATTACCAATCCCAAAAGGATGAATAAACATCTCTTGTCAACCATTTCCTTTCAAATCCAAAACTCTTAAAATCTTTATTGTAAAATCCAAACACAAAAAAATGAAAGCATTCGATGCAGCAACCCTTCTCATCCAATTAAGAAATCATCAGGATTTTTCCTCTCAAAAAACTATTCTCTTGACGGGAGGTACAACAGGTATCGGATACGACCTCTCCAAGCAATTGTTATCTTTGGGATTTAATGTGATAATTACCAGTTCGACACAGGAAAGAGCCGACAGTGCCATCAAGACAATTATTAGTAAAACTTTGGAACAATACAAACAAGTGAATGAAAGCAAGATTGGAAAAATTGTTGGATTGGGAATGGATTTATCAAATTTGGAATTGGTTGTTGAGGGTTGTGTGAAATTGGTTAGGGAAATTCTTCCGAATGAATTTAATTCGGAAAAGATTGATGTGATTATTAATAATGCTGGATTGGTAGTTTCAAAGGAAAAAACTCAAGCACAACAAGTTTCAACAACATTTTCAGTGTGTCACTTGGGACACTTTCTCATGAATCACTTGCTGAAAGATTATTTGAATGAAAACGCCAGAATTATTATTGTTTCATCAAATGTGGCCAAGATGATGTTTCCAAAATCGTTGAAACACTTGGAAGATATCAAGTGGATGGACATGATTCAAAAGGAACAATCCTATAAGACCACAACACCTACCTATGCCTACAACAAACTATTCTGCACCATGCATGGATTGAATTTGCATCAGAAATGGGTCATTGAGGAAAATAAGAAATTGGCAGTGAATATGCTTCATCCTGGCACGATGATGACCAATCTTCCAGAGAAGGCACTCGATAATGAAAGAGATTCACTACTTGGATGGCTTAAATACGGTGCTTATAAAATGGTTCATGCATTCCAAGGGATTCCAATTGCTAAAGGAGCCTTTAATGAACTGAGATTGGCAGTTGATCCAGCCATTACCTGCTCTGGTGTCTATTTTTCAGAAGATAAGGAAGATATGGATCATCCAATAGCATATATTAAGGAAGAACGAGAAAAATTATGGGAATTGAGCATGAAATTATGTTCTCCATTCTTTGAACAATTTAACAACAACAACAAGATGGAAAATCAGCCATCAGTACAACAATCTCAAATATCTGATAACATTGTCATTAATGAACAGCAAATATCACAATCACCTCCACAAACAGCAAGTGAACAAGAGTTGGAAATATCCGAATCAAAGAGCTCTAAAGAAGAAATAGAGTAAGAGAAAATATATAAGGAGGAGAGCTATAGTTGCACTATTTTGTCTATTTAGTTGACATACTTGTAATACGCCACTTTTTTGAAAACTGTCATGAACTGTCCAATAATCCAATATTGGAAAAATCTTCGTACTTACCAATTAGTATTATCTCCTTAGTATTTCATGCACGTTCGTAGTTATCAATTTGAAATTCATGCTTAATGTTCACGTAGATGCAACTTGGCATATTGGGATTGATAGTAAAAGGGAACAAAAACCTACTTTACAAAATTCTTTACAAAATCAAACCCTCAATAAAAAAAATCTTTTAATTGATAAAATAAAGCCATTTTCCTTTCTAATTTTCAATTATTATTATTGATATTTATAACGCATTCAATTTATTTAAAAAGAACAAAAGAATCCTCAAGATTCTCAAACAGAAAAAAATGGTGCCAGATAAGATTGATTTACTTCCCTCTGCTAAAAAACAAAAAGTTGAAATGAGTGATGACTTAACAAGTACTAATCTTGCTCCACTGCTACAATTACCATCGGAAATTCTAACTCACTGTTTCGAATATATGAACGTGAGGGATTTGACACAAATTTCCTCTGTTCATTCCGTATTGCATCAAATTGAGAGGAGCCAAATAGTTTGGAAGAGCAAGTGCCAATCCTACTTTTCACTTCCTAATATTGTGATTCAAGATGCAAATAAGATTGTAATCGGATCTGGCTTGAAACTTGAACAATTATTTGAAAACATTCCGAATGATTGTTTCAAAGCCTTTGAACAAGAAGATGAAGAGAAAATTATTAGACAAAATGATCGGTGCATTGTTGTGTCCAAATACAAACATTATGGAATTAATAATATTTTGAAAAGATGGTCGGAAACAATTGAATTATTATTTACTAAAATTGGAGGAGGATTGGAACAAGAAGATGTATTTAAATTGTTATTCAGATATTATTATGAAATGTATATTGGCGAATTGAATATTGATATTGAGGATGGATGCAAGAAGCATTGTAAAATGAGAAAATTGTTGAATCAAATGGAGGTTTATCTTTCTGTTCATTCTCCACTCATTGCTAATAGTATTTCATTCTCGGAGGGTCATAATTTATTGGATTCTATCGAGGCAAAGAAGATTAAGCTTTGTGAAATTGGAACATGTTTCGAATACACTCAACTTTACTTGTTAACAGATGGTCAATTAGATTTGAAAAATAAGAATTATGCCTTCTTTGGAGGATATGGATTTTATGATTATCAAGCTCGTTTACCATTATTGGGATTTGACAATTTGATGCACTATTCAGAAATGTTGAAAAAATCAAACAATATTTGCCTTGCAAGTTCATATCCAATCATATTGAACTCTTACTGTGCAGTGTTGTGTGCCTCTCAAGATATTACAGATGATGTTTTGGAAGTTTCAATTAAGAAGGGTACTATCTATCAAATGAGTGGTAACAATTACCCAATGATTTTCTCAGATTCATTCTCCAATTGGTTCGAAACCTATGTCAATAATTTGACAATACTCAATTTGTTTGATTTTGAGCCTGATGGAAGCATTAATAGATTCCCAACCAAGAATTTTGGTTCAGAAACTACAACGAATGGAGTTAAGATTTACTGTCAGTCTCTACTCGTTCCAGAACTTTCTCGATACTCACCTGAAGAAGTACACTATTACTTTTCCTATAGAATTAAGATTACAATGGACAAGAATGAAAGCACTCAGAATTCGTGTAAATTAGTGAGTAGACATTGGGAGATTTATTTAACTTCTGATGTGCAAAATGAGACTCCTGAAGTTGTGGATGGACCAGGTGTTGTTGGATTGTATCCAACAGTTACACCAGGATCAGTGTTTACTTACAATTCATGTACAGAAACTGAGGAGGAGATTGGCTTTATGAAAGGATATTTTACAATGAAGAATTTGAAGGATGGTCAACTGTTTAATGCAATGATTGATCTGTTTTCAATAGACATTAATAATCACATTTAATAACATTTAATTTTGACTAATACTATTTAAACAAAAACTAAAATAATAATTATTAAAATTGTGAAAAAAACAAAAAGATTTACCGACAATGGGGCTCGAACCCACGACCCCAGGATTAGAAGTCCTGTGCTCTATCCAACTGAGCTATGACGGCTTACATTCATAATGAAAATAAATACCTGATGTTGATAAATTTGAACTCGATTATATATGCAAAACGGTAAGGGAAATTGAAATTATTGAGGACATAAGGAGACCATGTCTTTATTTGGCATTCAAAGTACTTAGCAAAAGTTTGTGCTGATCAGCATTTACAGTTGCACAATTACGAAATTGTTGCATGATTGACATATTTGAGCATGCGAGAAATTAGCTTGTTTGAGAATGGCCCGGTGACACAACAAAAGCACATCCTCATTATTTTCATAGATGTTGTTTGGTTCGTTGTTTGCAACAATAATCCATTGTATGTGAGTTTTGGGAGCAATCCACAGATAACGCCATAAGTTATATATTGAGATTTGGGATACAAACAACAAGGGTGCCCCTTGAAACAATGCTAGCTCTTACCTTTATGGTGATTAGAGAGCGGAGGTTTCAGCGTAATTATTGGCCAACAACACAAATGCAGTACGTCATTTCACTAACTAATGGCACTAAGAAAAAGGCACATTCATTGAACTTTCCTCAGCCATTAATTGTTTTTGGTACAAAAATCGTGGATTCTCTCATAACATTAATAAGATCATGAATACTTATTGGGCGTGTGGTGCGAAATTGATGCGAAACAGTTTCATGATTGCAAAAAATCACATTCTCTAAGGAGTCGCCATTGTTGTTTTTTGGTTGGCTGCATTGTTGGATGTTCGTGCCGATTCTTTTTGTCTTTCATCATTAAAAATCAACAACAGTGGACCTTCTAGCTTTATTGATGCTCCTCTTCTTTGAAGAGAAGGAAGAAATCTTTGGCACTACTACATTAATATTACCAGCAAATCTTCCAACCATCTGATTCTGGTATTGGTATTTGCATAATTTCTTTTCATTTGTGATATCGCCCTCCAATATTTTCAAAATAGACAAAGCTTCTCTGCCATCCATCAACAAATTTTACTATTTATCAAATTTTACTACAAATACTTGTGTGCTAAGATACTACCATCATCAAGTATTTAGTCCAAGATTTAATCTGAAAGCCTTCATCATCTCTTTATATATCCACCAATAATTATACTCAACAACAATAGCAGCTAGCCATAGAATCATTGACCATGTTGAATGCATCACCACCATCCTATAACAAACCTGAGCAGCAAACCACTTCTCATCATCCAACTACTTTAAACAATTACAAGAACAACAACAACATGAAGTGTTCTGTGATACAAGATATTGCTCAAACACCCATCATCACCTCCAACAACACATCAAGTAATAGTTGCACAACTGCCGTCACATGTGCCAATTATCCACTGCAGCATAATAATAATCCCATTAATCCTAAGCTTGAAGATTATCCTCCCCAACAACAAGAAGAACAAGAACCTTCAAATGGTGAGAAACAATTTTCATCCAATGTACATGAAGAACATCAAACACTACCACCATTCTCTTTCAATAATCAAGACATCATTCACATGGCACCAGAGTATCCATCACAAAAACCACCAATACATGCATACTTGTCATGTATTGAGCCACAATTTACTTTATACGAACCATCCCTAGATCCATTAGTATGCATGTCAACAATTTTCAAACCCAACAGCAAGCTAGCTGTCATTGATCATAACAAGACCTCCCAAATGTTGTCACACAAGCATCCTATGAACGATGCCATCGAACCAAGAACGTCCACTTTTGTCCAGTCAAAGAAAATCTTTGAGCCATCCTATCCACTTTCCACCAATTACGAAGCCATTAATGTTGTGGATTCTGGAGTACACCAACCCACAACTGTATTTCCTTCAATTCCATCCTCATCATCTTTGGCTTCTTCCTCATCATCTACACACATTCATCATCCACCGAATGCATCTATTGCCAGTCATCTTCAAAATGGAGCAAATACGAGAATGCATGCTTCTGTACTCCCTACCTCTCCATTATTGCATTCTCCAATTTTGCATGTAGTTCCATCACCTTCAATGGTTCAATTTCCAATCTCCAATGTTAATACTACTAGTAGTAGAATAGCAAAACCAAAGATTAATGATACATTCATTACATCTTCACGAGTTGGTCATGCATCTAGTAATTCTTTAAATTCTACTACTCAAGATTTTCATCTGCCAACAAAACAATTGAAAAAATTGGATACTGAAACTGGTAAGAAATCATCTCCAACTCAACAGGGAAATTTGTATGAAGAGGATTCATCTAGCCCTTTACACAATGAGGAGGATTCTGATGAATCAATTGAGGATGTAACATTAGAAGAAACCATGATGAGATGCTCTCCCTATAAGAAAATTACAACCTCAGAAACTGGAGATGTGCAAATTAATCACGGAACTTGGAGTAAGGAAGAACATGAGATGTTTTTACTTGGTTTGAAAGAGGCTGGAAGAAATTGGGAACTCATTGCCAATAAGTATATTAAAAGCAGAGTGAGATCACAAGTAGCTTCTCATGGTAAGTATTTTATTTCAACATTTACTCATGCTGACCACTTAATACATCTTTCCAAACCATCCCAATATATTCTACTCCATGCATGCATGCTTACTTACATTCAATATTTCTAGCTCAGAAATATTTCAAAAAGATTGAAAAACAGAAAAAGATGAACCTCCTCAAAGCTAAAGAAGCTCTAAATCCAAGTTTAGTTTGGTCATACTACGACTATTCTAAAAAGAATTAACAAAACATCTCATGGTCGTAATTTTGCAGGTACATGCTTGCATGGCCATGGGATTTAAAATTTTTGGACCACTAATACATTTCTTTAAACCCTTTTGGCCATGCAATCCATTCAAGCATGTATCGATAGAGAACTTCCTTTATGAATAAAGATTTGATTTTTTTGGTGATTGGATCTTGGCGGTATTTTTGCCTTATTAAATTGCTGCTAGATTCTTGCCGCCAATTCCAACTACTGATTAAAAAAAGATTTTCCAACTTGAAAAAAATGAATATTGCTCAGGGGAAGAATGTAAGCATCATCACAAATTTAACGATTATTATATTGTTTTTATGGATTAATACAGTTTACTCTTCCCAATTCTCAACCACAACATTTCGGAAAGAGAGCAAATCAACAATTCCCTAGGTTTCTTTGTCATACGTGTGTTGAGAGGGATGGCAAACTAATAATATTTGCAGGAAATGGTATGTAGATATGTTGAATAGCATGATTTAATGATTACTCTCACAACATCAGCAAGAGGAGAGGTTGTATATTGGAACTATGACAGTAATCCAGTGGGGGATGAAAAAGTAGTAGGAAAACATGTCAAGCTCGGAACCCACTCAGCAGCTGTTCTTTGTATAATGTATCATCCATTTCTCGAGTTAATAGTAACTGGTTGTGTTGACCATTCAATGAAAGGTAAGGATTTTGTACCAAATTAAATTAAAAAACTTGCTTAGTATTTGATCCTTTTGGAAAATATCTTGCAGAGAATTCATGCCTTCAGAGTAGGTAGTAACTTGAATATTTGAATAACGGTATGAAATCTTAACAGCAATGTTTTCTCATGTAAAACCTGTAACAAGTCTGGCATTTCATTTCGATTTGATAATATCTGGAAGTTCGGATATGTTAGTAAAAATTTGGAAACCAGATAGAGAGAGGAAGAAACTCAATTTAATACCTTGGTTTTCATGTTTTAAAACATTGACAGATTGCGATGCATGGATTAGTGCATTGTGGGCTTCTCCCGAGGACTTATCAGGAGAACAAGGAGAAATAGTAGTAGGAACGATGAAGGGAACTTGTTATGTATATAAAACAATTGGAGAATTAAGAGATAGAAAATCAATAGTGGATGTCAAGTTAATGTACAAATTAAAAATGAGAGATAAGGGTATAACCAACATCTTAATGTTGCAAGGAAGCAATATGATGGTGTCAACTGGTTTTGACAATGTAGTTAAATTTACAGATTACAGTGGAAAAACAGTATTCAGCAAATTTACGAGAGATGAAAGAATTTGTGGAATGGATTGGGATGACGAACATGAGGAGTTGATAACAGTTACAGAATCTGGAAAGGTAGATATTTACCAGTATAGAACTGGTGAAACATCGTTATCATTTTATTTTGGAAAGGAACCAACATGTTTATCTTTCTTTACTAAAAAGATAATTGTTTCAGGAAGGAATGGAGTTCAAACATTTTCGATAGAAAGAAATATTCCTCATAAGGAACACAAATATCACACTGATGCAATTGTTGGGATTGGGCTGAATACTAAAAGGACAGCAACTGCTCGTCTCATCACTGCAGGTTCTGATAACAAAATTGTTATATGGGAAGTTTCAAAGTTTGACATGAAACCTCTCGATAATATCAAATACACTCCAAAAGGTGACAAAACAGAAATTACATCTTTCATTTATGTGGATGATGGCATTGGATGTACTGGACATGATAGTGGTCACATCACACTATGGAATTTGGAAAGAGGAAGGGAGTACGTAGATATTAAACTACATCAAAACTCCGTGTATAATATCATTAAGGCCAATGTTTCTTTGGACCGATCTAAACCCACAATTTTTTCTCCAAGAAGATTAACAAACAATAAGTTCTTTGGAGGTGAGAAGAAAGAATGTCTAGTATTAGTGACGGCAAGTTTTGATGGGTCATTTGCTGTCTGCGATTTATCTAGGTTTTTATTTGAAAAGCAGAATCCTGTTTTCAAAGTGAAACAAAATGCTCACAATAGAGAAATTCTATGCCTAGTTTTCAATCCTATGGATAAGACTGTCATCACGGGAGGAAATGATGGTATGATTCGATTTTGGGCAATTGAAGACGACATTCCTCTGGTTGGTGAAATCAAAGCTAAAAGGAAAAACAATGAGGAAAGTGGTCACAAGAGTGCTGTTGTGTCAATGGTTCTTGATGGTAACTTTCTCTTCACTGCAAGTGAAGACCAGACAATTGGTTTGTGGAATGTAAATACTAGGGAGAAATTAGCTTCTTTGGAGAGTGACACAGGTGCAGTTCTAGGAATGTGTTATGCTGGAAATGGAAGACTTATGAGTTGGTTTAAAGAGGGAAGAGTTGAAGTTTGGAGATTTAATGCAGAAAAGGGTTCTCAGGATATATTATTCAGATTTGAAGATAAGAAGGCAGAATTCTCTACAGTTTCGTTTGATGAAGAAAAAGATGAAATATTTGCTGGTGATATTGACGGTAAAATACTGAGAGTCAAAACCAATTACAATGAGTTGAATTCAGAGGCAGAACAGTATATTGAACAAAATTTTAGAAAGGAACCAGAGCCAGTCGTAAAGCAACAAAAGAAAACCAATCAATCCAAATTGAGTCTGAGCCACTCAATACTAGACATGAATACTCTTTCATTGCCATCTACTATAACAATGAGCGAAATGATGAATCAAAAATCAATAGAAACACCCAATCCCACTTCAAGATACAAGGTCAACTTTAATTTATTTGATATACTGAATGAAGGAGAAACAAGTCAATAAATCAGTCTCTATACAATTCACACACAATATCTGTCTTCCTCAAATTTCAATCCAGGCTGAACTTGTTTTGTAAAATTAAATAAAATGCAAGCAAGTCTTCCACCAGTTCATATTGAAGGTGAGTAAAGTGAAAATTGTCATCATTTTAAAGGCTGGCTAACAATTATATAGTTTGTCTAAAACAACAAAGTACTGTCAAACCTAAACTTATTCAAGATGCTGTACATGAGATGATTATCAATAGGAGGCCAATTATACAGGACGGAATCATTCCAATACAATTATCTTCATTATCTTCCGAGAATAATCAACAACACCAACTTTCGGAAAGGGAAGAATTAATTGTAAAACATGTTAAACAAATTAAAATTGTGGATTTGGAACAACATCCAGCCTACAATGGACCAATTCTATTTAACCAAGACGTAACTTTTATAATTCATGTTTTTAAATCTACTGATGAAGAACCAATAGAGGAAACAACAGATGAGGGAGGTGATGTTGAAGAGGTTACTGCTTGTAAACAATCGACACTTCCTAATGATTCATTTGATGGATTGTGGGAAAGTTTGATTTTTGATGAAAATGTAAAATATAATTTATTGGAATATGCTGCAACAACAATGCGTTTTTCTGATTTGGGTGTTGACCAAAATTTAATTAGTTGGAATAGAGTTGTGTTACTCTATGGACCTCCAGGTTTGTATTTTGAATTTAATTGAATTTTTAACACATTAATTAGGAACAGGTTTGTTTTACATTATTTTTCAAATGTGTTTTGACAATTATTATTAGGAAAGGTTAGTTTTATGATTTATTGATAAATTAACTCGTGTATAAAAGACATCTTTATGTAAAGGATTGGCCCAGAAACTGGCAATTAGAATGTCACACAGATATCCATCAGGAGGTACATTAATAGAAATTAATTCACACAGTTTATTCTCAAAATGGTTTAGTGAAAGTGGAAAACTAGTAATGAAATTATTCAAGAAAATATTCGAAATTGTAGAAGATGAGGAATCATTTGTATGTGTTTTGATGGACGAAGTTGAATCACTGACGGCTGCCAGAAAGAGTGCTCTTTCAGGAAGTGAGCCTTCAGATAGTATCAGAGTTGTAAATGCTCTATTAACACAATTGGATCAATTGAAGAGGTATAAGAATGTCCTCATTTTAACAACATCAAACATTACAGAGGCAATTGATTTGGCATTTGTTGATCGAGCAGATATTAAGCAATATATTGGACCACCTTCCGCTAAGGGAAGATATTCAATTTTGAGATCATGCCTTGTAGAGTTGATGAGAGTTTCAGTTATCAAACCAAATGTAATAATACCAAAATGGACAGATAAGGAGGCACCAGAAAATTCCTATGCATTAAAGCTGAAAGAAATTGCAGAGAGTTGTGAGGGTTTGAGTGGAAGATCTCTGAGAAAACTTCCATTCCTTTCTCATGCTTTCTATCTTAATCACATTAATGGCTCTGTAGATTTGTCTCAATATTTGAATGCTATCGATACTGCCATCAAGAATAAGATTTTAAATTTGAGTGGCGATTAAACTTGTTCAGTTAGTAACTAATTGGTATCATATCTAATACAACAGCATTGGAAGGAAAATGGATTATTACCTTACCATATCTCTCTCATCCAATCGATTGAAGTAATGAGGTTGATGATGTTAAAAGTTGATTGGTTGTGTAAAATGGCAATAGTGTATTAATGGATTGAAAGCGAATATGGATGTGGAGTTGAATCTCTTCAATCTAAACGTGCTGAAGCGAGGATGAACTCACGTTGTAACAGCAAACCGCCATTAATTCTATTTTTAACGTCCAATAACCTATTAATACAAGTACCCATCATTGATCGTCACTACAACAAATCAAAAAAAATCAAATAACTGCTTATTGTATACTAAAGATGCAAATCTTCGTTAAAACTTTGACCGGTAAAACTATTACCTTGGAAGTTGAATCAAACGACACCATTGAAAATGTTAAGAGCAAGATTCAAGATAAGGAAGGTATCCCTCCAGATCAACAAAGATTGATCTTTGCTGGTAAGCAATTGGAAGATGGTAGAACCCTCTCAGACTATAACATTCAAAAGGAATCTACTTTGCATTTGGTTTTGAGATTGAGAGGTGGTATGCAAATTTTGTCAAGACTTTGACTGGTAAGACAATCACTCTGGAAGTTGAATCAAACGACACCATTGAAAATGTCAAGTCAAAGATTCAAGATAAGGAAGGTATCCCTCCAGATCAACAAAGATTGATCTTTCGCTGGTAAGCAATTGGAAGATGGTAGAACTTTGTCTGATTACAATATTCAAAAGGAATCCACTCTCCACTTGGTTTTGAGACTTAGAGGTGGTATGCAAATCTTCGTCAAGACTCTCACTGGTAAGACAATTACCCTTGAAGTCGAATCTAATGATACTATTGAAAATGTTAAGAGCAAGATTCAAGATAAGGAAGGTATTCCACCAGATCAACAAAGACTTATCTTTGCTGGTAAGCAATTGGAAGATGGTAGAACTTTGTCTGATTACAATATTCAAAAGGAATCCACTCTCCACTTGGTTTTGAGACTTAGAGGTGGTATGCAAATCTTCGTCAAGACTCTCACTGGTAAGACAATTACCCTTGAAGTCGAATCTAATGATACTATTGAAAATGTTAAGAGCAAGATTCAAGATAAGGAAGGTATTCCACCAGATCAACAAAGACTTATCTTTGCTGGTAAGCAATTGGAAGATGGTAGAACCCTTTCTGACTATAACATTCAAAAGGAATCAACCCTTCACTTGGTCTTGAGATTGAGAGGTGGTAACTAAATAAAAACAGTTAACTTTTGATTTCACAGTCAATTTTAATTCTTCCAAACATGATGGTCGAGCAGCTGCATTGTTTGGTCCAATATTCACTGCCATTAATTCATTGGGTGAAATTTATATTGCTGATAGATTCGTAACGTTTTCAATAATGGTACAATTATTACAATTGCTGGAACTGGCATAAGTGGTTACAATGGTGATTATCAAGATGCAACAAGTGCCAACTTGAATATTCCATCAGGTATTTTGATTGCCCCTAATGGAGAAATGATTATTTCAGATTCAGGAAGACACAGTATTCGTAGAGTATTAACCAATGGAACTATCACACCACTAGCTGGTGATGGAAGTGCATCTTATTGTGCAGGTATTACGGCAACTAACACTCCATTGACAAATCCTAGAGGAACTCTTTTTAATTCGAATGGAGATATTTATGTTGCCGAAACACAAGGTAATAGAATTAGTAGAATTTCAAAGAATGGAATGATTGACTCTATTGCAGGTACAGGAAATTATGGTAATAATGGAGGTGGTCGGCTGGCAACAGATACTCAATTAGCATTACCTAATTCGATTGCAACTGATCTCGATGGTCAATTACTTGTGGCAGATTCGTATAACCATGTCATTCGTAAAATTCTTAATAATGGAACCATGGTTATCATTGCAGGAACTGGTGTCTCAGGTTATAATGGAGATGGTATCGATGCAAGAAGTGCAAAATTAAACAATCCATTGTTGTTGATTCTAAAAGTGGTGAGCTCTATATTGCTGATAGTAATAATTATAGGATTAGAAAGATTTTAACAAATGGAACGATTGTTACAGCTGTAGGAACTGGTTCTTCAGGTTATAATGGAGATGGAATTGATGCTACAAATGCCAAAATAAGGAACGTTTACAGTATGGCTATGAGTTCTGAATCTGAACTGTATTTTGGTGATACTCTTAATTATAGGATTAGAAAGGTGTTATCAAATGGAACTATTGTAAGCATTGCTGGAAATGGAGTGAGTGGATATAGCGGGGATAATGGTGATGCTTTGAATGCCAAATTTTCAGTTGTTTATGGAATGGCAATTGATTCGAATGGTGAAGTTTATCTTGCTGATACCAATAATCATCGAATTCGTAAAATATTGTCAAATGGCACAATTATAACGATTGCAGGTGGTACAAGTGATAGAGGTGATAACATGGAAGCAACGAGTGCCAAGCTTAATGGTCCTTATTTTGTTTCGGTTCGTTCTGCCACTGGAGAGGTGCTCATTTCAGATACTGGAAATAATTACTTACGACTAATTTCCACAACTCGTCTATGCAATGGAATATTAGCTAGTGATCCATTAGTTTGCAGTGGACATGGAATATGTAATTCTACAGATGTTTGCTCCTGTGAATCAGGTTATATTGGCTCAGTATGTGAGACTGTTGCATGTAATGGTGTCAATGCAAGTGATCCAAGAGCTTGTAATGGTCATGGTGTATGTCAAGCACCAAACATTTGTAATTGTACCTCTGATTATAATGGAACATTTTGTGAGACAGCCTTAAATTCAGCACCTGAACCAGTCATTACCTGTTATGGTATTACATTTAATGAGACTTTGGTGTGTTCTGGTAATGGCCAATGTTCATCAATGAACAATTGTTCATGTAGCAGTGGATGGTTCGGTTCAAATTGTTCCACCACAATGTGTTTTGATGTACTTTCAAATAGTACCGATCCAATGGTTTGTAATGGCCACGGAGTTTGCTCTACTTTCAATAATTGCACTTGTGAGAATAATTGGAGTGGTTTGAATTGTTCCCTATTTTACAACAATTCTGAAATCATTATTTCAGTAACAAATTCTTCAACTGTTAATAGTTCAATCTATTCCAATACCACTACTACTAACAATTCTACCATTATTGACAACAATAATACTACAACAATTGTTTCAAACACTACTACTGATAATACTACTATTGTAAATAATAGTACTGCTACAAATAATACTACTGTTAATAATAATACTACAATAGTTGTTTCAAACAACACTACCATAATTGATAATACTACTCTAGTTAATAATGGAACAACTTTAAATTCCACTATTTCTCAAAATAATACAACCAATACGAATTTGACAAATACAAACAATAATGGTACAATTACAATGGATCAATTGAAATGTTTTGGTACTCCAGATGGCACAACTGTTTGTGGAGGACATGGTACATGTGTTTCACTTGATAAATGTGAATGCAAGTCAAATGCCAACGATGGATATTGGACAGGAGCTAATTGTACATCATGTTCATCTTCTTACACTGGTAATGATTGCAAAACTGCCTTAATATGTGATAATTGTAACAATAATTATTATGCCTTCTTTGCGTTTATGGCAATTCCAGTCGCTGTAGTTGTGTCAATTCCACCTGTATGGTTGGTTGTGAGAGCACTACTTTCCATTAGAAAGAGTGGTACTGCTGCAACAAACACTCCTAATAATTGTTGATTGAAATGAAACATGAATAAATGCTGAAACTTTCTCAAGAATGTCAAAAATCGAATCCTTTCTCTCTCTGACAAAATTCGAGAATAAAGCAAACTAAACTTTCTAACATTGAAAACCAGTCAAATAAAGTAATTATTGCAACATTGTGTAACATCTATGTAACCAATCAAACTGAGTTCTCAACAGTTCTGTCTTTGTTGAGATTCAATCAAAAAAAATGCAGGTAGCTCCTACACGAAACTTCACCCAATTCATTCCCATAGAATTTGCAAACAATAAACAAGTGGTTTTGGAATGTGTTTCTAGAAAAGGAAATTTCCTCAGGTTTGCATCTGATAATCTAAAATCTGATCCTCACGTAGTTTTGGAGGCATTGGCACAAAACGAAACTGCTTTCGAATGGGCTAACCCAGAGTTTAAGAAGGATACGGAGTTTATTTTACGAGCAGTGAAGAGAAATGGCGAAGTTTTTCATCACATTGATGAAGAACTTAAAAGAAATGAAGCATTTGTATTGGATTGTGTTAAAGAAAATGGTTGGATTCTGACGCATGTTTCACAAGAATTGAAAAACAATAGAGATTTCATTAAGAGAGCTGTCAAATATTATGGAAGAGCTGTTACATTTACAAATGAAGAGCTGAGAAATGACAAGTCAATCGTGTTGGATGCAGTTCGGCAAGATGGTTATGTTCTCAGATATTTATCAAATTTAATGCAAAATGACAGGGAGGTAGTTTTGGAATCTGTCAAACAAAATGGAATAGCACTCCAATTTGCATCATTCAAATT
The DNA here is from genome assembly GCF_000004985.1 of Naegleria gruberi. NCBI lineage: Eukaryota > Heterolobosea > Eutetramitea > Acrasida > Naegleriidae > Naegleria > Naegleria gruberi. The sequence continues at coordinate 168,965 of NW_003163248.1, read as the reverse complement.
GAGAAATGACAAGGAGGTTGTTTCTGAGGCTGTGAAACAAAAACCCTCATCTCTTGAATATGCATCATTTGATCTAAGACACGATCGTGAATTGATTGATTTAGCTTTAGCAATACAACCAATAGTTATATGGGATCAACCAAAAACGACAATTCTTCATTCCCAAATATTCATCACCTTCAATAATTTCAATACTTTGGCAAGTGACAATCAATTCAGAGTATCATTTTTTGACGAGATGAACGAGAATGATATTGAACTTATGGAACTAATGATGGATATCTCTCTATCTTCAGTCACTGATGAACAAAAGGATGATCGATTCACAATTCTACAAGCTGTCAAAAAGGAAGGACATTACTTAATGTTTGCTTCTGACAGATTGAAGAATGACAAAGAGATTGTACTAGAGGCAGTTAAACAAAATCCATGGGCATTTAAATATGCATCTGTAGCCCTTCAGCAAGACAATGAAATTATTTTGGAAGCTCTCAAAAAGAATGGCAGTATGGTAAAATTCTGTTCCTTTAAAGTGAGGAATGATAAGGAATTGGTAATGGTGGCTGTAAAACAGAATGGCTCTTCTCTCAAGTATGCATCAGATAGGTTGAAAGTTGATAAGAAAATAGTATTGGAAGCTCTGAAACAAACTGACAAGGCACTAGAATTTGCAAATATTCAAGACTTGCTGAAGAATGACTTTGAATTCAAGATGGAATTGGTACGGGAAGTTGGATATTCAGAAGTCTATTCAGATGATTTCTTCCTGATAAGAATGAATTATTTAGGGGTTTATGCTGATAGAATTTCTAAACTTTAAGGTAAGGCCTGTTTACCTTAATTCTAATAGTAATATTGAAAGCTACCGTTCCGTTACTGTGAAGATTACACACAAACTCAACTTGAACAGGTGTTCCAGGATATCATTGTCCAAAAAGTTTAAAACAATTATCAGATGAAATATTTGAATTTCAGGTTTTAAATGTGAAGATAGAGACTTGAATCATGTATTATTGTGAAGAAAATCAAGAGTGAGAGGGCTTCATCGTCTAGAGAATATTCCAAACTACCAGTATAAAAGCTTTTTACAATTTTGTAAACTGCAGTTTCTTCAAATAAATCATCAAGTATCGTCAATCATCTTGAAACATTAATAAACTTTTATTAGTATTATTGTAGAAGTACCATGCCAATTATTTCGTTGAAACCCTGAAGATTTTGATTTTTCCGTCTTTACTGTTTTATGGTTTTCTTTTATGGAAAGGAATAAAATTGGAACAGCTCATCGTGCGATAATTATGACACACAACAAACAATTTGAAAATCAGAAAATTGTGGATGATTGAAAAGTGTTGAAGTGAAAAATTCATTTACCACTTTACATAAAGCCAACCTTAATTACAAAAAATAGAATTGGTGCGGCTAAACAAATAATTCCACCACTTATGTACAATGTATACAATTCACTGTACGGTTCAAGGGATACAAATTTTTCATTCTTATCAGTGTAACAATCAATATTTGTGGTTGTTGTTGGCAAGGTGTTGGAGCTAGAGTATTTCTTGACTAAGGTGGTTGTCATAATTTGGTTTTCTGCAGCAGAACAAGTTAATCCAAATCCTTTTTTAGGATCTTGTTGAAGTTTTGCACTTCCCAGTATTGGAAAAGAAACACCATAGCTACAATCATCATAACTAGAGCAACCACTAGAAACAGTAACATTACAACATCCTTGATGGACATACGAAACAGAAATTGAATTTACAACTCCATACAGAACTGCACCAATTCCAAACAATGCCAATGAAAGGAGTAATAGCAATGTACCTCCACCATACATAAAGAGATTTGTCTTACTAGCAATGGAATTACTTGTGGTATTTGCATCACTGTTCGAATTGTAATAGTAATTTACTGATTCACTTTGTTCAGTATTTTGTGTTTGTTGATGTGGATTCATCTTTTATCAATTACAGCTTTTGGGTAATTAGAAATATGTCCAACAGATTTTGCTGCAGTTTGGTTGTGCTGGTTTTTTTTTGAGTTGAAAATTGGGTTGACTTTTGACGATTTTTGTGAGCTGGAAAGGATAGGTCGTTTATCTTTATGACAAATAAATTCCTTTCTAATAAATTCATCATTCATTGAAAACTTCATAATCTTCAACTTGAAAAATCAAATAACTTTTTGCTCAATTCAGCAAGTGTTGTAAACAATAATATTCAGGATTCGAATCGTCCAGTGTTTACAATTTGAAATTCTCATAGTTCACAATTTATAAAAAGAGGAACAAAAATAAACATTAAAGTTATTAGCTCAATTATCCTGAGCCCAATTCAAGAACATCACCTGCCAAACTTTTTCAGGTAATTTAGAAAGAACACTCAAATCAGTAAAGAGTTGCTTCTTGTTGGTAACTCCAAATCTAATAATTTCTTTGAAAAATCCTTCAAATACAGGTAAATCCAAATACTGTTCACATGTTGATACAATGGAAAAGTAATTTTGAATGGAGAGCGTGAAATTAATACAATAATAATCGACTAAATATTTAATTTCATGTTTCATTGCCATGTCTAACAATCCAGAAATTTTTTCATTGTCGAATGAAATTCCATAACAATATTTGATGATAATTTCCAATAATTCCAAATCTTCTGATTCATCTGGTGTGAAAATTCCATTATTAAAATCACTAAAGGATGATCCACTTTCAAATAGGGCAGCAAAGAAGGTACTAGTGGTGCTCAAAACAGTTTTGTGACAATATAAATACTTGTCTTCTCCCATTTTGATTTGAATATCACTTGTTTTCTTATCGTTAAATAATGATTCTAATGTTTGTGGATTAACTTCAATTTTTTCTTCAATGTTGATTGGGGTTGGTTGACCAAGTACCAATTTTGGGAAAAAAGCAGTAGCATTTCGCAAAACTATTGGAAGGGAAGACAAAACAGCACTTCCCTCTGTGGTCTTCATTTTGACAGCAACAAATTCAATACAGAAATTGTTCAAGCATTCAAGAATGTAATTTTCATTTCCAAAATCTTTGCATGTCATGATCAGCGATTCAATTTTTTCCCATTCAGCAGGAAATTCTTTCAAGGTAATGGAATTAATAAAATCACTTGTCAATGATCTTTTAAGCTCAATAAATTCGCCATTTTTAAATAATCCTAAAATAAATAATACATCTAATAGTTCATTCTTTGTAAAATTCAATTGATTATTATCATATATGAGAGAATTAATTAGTTTTTGAATAATTGCACGTTGTGAAGCATTCATTGACCAAATTATCTTTTCATTTTTCAGAATTTGACTGAATTGAATTGATATTCTTTCAATTAGTGGCATGAATCCATAAATTTCCAATCCAAATAATTGATCTCTTGAATATTTTTTCAAACTATGAAATTCTATTCTTCTAGTTAAAGAGCTACTATTTCCGAAATGAGGATAGAGTGAAATATCAAATGGAGAATCTCCACTGAATCCAGGTGTTCCATTTCCAGCTATTGTTACAATATTTCCATTATGTAATACCTTTCTAATTCTATGATTAAAACAGTCAGATATATAAACTTCATTATTTGATGAAACAAAAACACCTAAAGGACTATATAATTGTGCATTTGTTGCAAGGCCATTATCACCACTGAATCCTCCTTTCCCATTTCCAGCAATTGTTACAATAGTTCCATTTTGTAAAATCTTTCTAATTACATGATTAAAACAATCAGAAATATAAACTTCATTGTTCGATGAAACAAAAGTGCCTGAAGGATTATATAATTGTGCATTTGTTGCAAGTCCATTATCACCACTGAATCCAGGTTTTCCATTTCCAGCTATAGTTACAATAGTTCCATTTTGTGAAATCTTTCTAATTACATGATTACTATAGTCAGCAATATAGACTTCATTATTTGAAACAAAAACGCCTGCAGGACCATTTAATTGTGCATTTGTTGCAGGACCATTATCACCACTAAATCCTTTAGTTCCATTTCCAGCTATTGTTATAATATTTCCATTTTGTAATACTTTTCTAATTCTTTGATTACAAAAGTCAGCAATATAAACTTCATTATTTGATGAAACATATACATTTCTAGGGTAATTCAACTGTGCATTTGTTGCTAGGCCATTATCACCACCGAATCCAGGTTTTCCATTTCCAGCAATTGTTACAATAGTTCCATTTTGTAAAATCTTTCTAATTACATGATTACAATAGTCAGAAATATAAACTTCATTATTGATGAAACAAAAACACCAATAGGATTATTTAATTGTGCACTTGTTGCTAGACAATTATCACCACTAAATCCTTTATCTCCATTTCCAGCTATTGTTACAATATTTCCATTTTGTAATACTTTTCTAATGCTTTGATTGCTATAGTCAGCAATAAAAACTTCATTATTTGATGAAACAAAAACACTAAAAGGATTATTTAATTGTGCACTTGTTGCTTCCATTTTTTTTTGTAAGAATTATTCAGCATCATTAAAATTAAAGGTGAATTTGTTCATTGGTGTTCACAATAATGGGAAACTACTGAAAGATTAACTTGCCTTCGCTTACTTACAAACGAATGATTGGAATTACCAATTTTTAACTTTCAAGCCAATGAAATTATTCGAATTTAACAATTCCTTCTTGATTTGGAAATAGTTGTTTGGAATATAATCCAATTCCGTTACTGTGAAGATTACACACAAAGTCAACTTGAACAAAGATGTTATTTATTGAATTTTGATAACGATTTTACCAACTGTTCTTTGAGATTCCATTTGTTTATGTGCATCGTTTAATCCTTGAGCAGAAAATTCAAATTCCATCAGTGGAAGTTGATTGTAAACTTGATTCGAAATTACAATATGATTCATCAGTAAATTCATATCTTTTACGTTCTTATCCATGAAAACAAAGTGGAAGGATGGATAAGCACTCGATAATGACCTAATCTTATTAGAAACTACAAAATATCCAATTTTCATCAAAGAAGAAAGTCCCATATTTGGTTCGAATGGAACATTTGGTGAAATGGTTGTGAATGCAACACCATCTCTTGCTTTCTTACACTCAAAATTATTGCAAACATCACGATAATACATTTCAGTTCCACCAACACAATCCAATACAATATCCACATAAGAATCTCCATGGTCTTCCTTAATGGTTTGACAAATACTCTTCAGATTTTCAGATTCACCATCTATTCTAGGTTTGGATGATGTTTTTGTATAGTCAATGACAACATCTGCTCCCATTTTTGTAACAATGTCAATATTTCTCTCAGAACAAACAGCATAAACCTTTGTTTGGAAATATAGGGAAAGGAATTGTTTAGCTATCAAACAAGCACTCAAACCAGTTCCTCCAGAAGCACCTAATATGAGAATTTTCAACTCTTTCTTTTTGGAAGTTTCGAATGGAGGAGTCAAAGGTTGATTGTTAAACGAATGTTCACCCTCTTGATCTAATATTTTACCAATAGCGTCGTTGGAAATTTGACTGGAGTTGCTTTCCTTGTGGCTCCGTTTCTCATTTTGTAATCGACTGGGTTGACCGAAGCTGCTTTCAACTTGACCAAAACTTGATTTTCTTTCAACTTGGATGGTTTTTCAAAATCCGAAACTAGTTTAAAATTTGGTTGGATACAGTAATCTTCAATAACCAAGGCTTGCATTCTTTTTGTTGTTATTGTTGAGGATCTCTACTATTCTTCAGCTATTTAAAGAAAATTCAAACTTTCGGATAATCAAGTTGGATAATTGATGAAAAACAAACCCCCATACAAGTAAAATTTTACACTTGAATATCCTAAAGCTCTTCTAGTAGAGCAACATTTCAATTATGTGTAATAGCAGAAAGTAGTCCTTAAATAAAAGAGTAAGATATCTGAAATAATTCAGGTTATATTTTATTAATGACAAGTTGGTTTGGCATTCCAGTAGAATAAATCTTTGGAAAATACATTAGCAGAATCATCCTTATCACTAAAGAATTGGAAATTCAATACATCCCAAGAGGTAATTCCCTTAAAACCTCCCAAATCTTTCATTTCAAATCTTACTGGTTGTCCTGTCTTGGCATCTTCATAATAAGTCATGTCAACATAGCTAGGTCCTTGATAATTGAACAAGTAAAATCCAAGACCAATAGCAAGATCAGACTTTCCATCCAAATTATAGACATTACAAACTCTCTTTTGCATTCCATTAATCAAATTGGATGGTTCAAGAATAGCATTACTTTGAATCAATTTAGCTCCAGAATATTTGGCAACAGTGAATCCTCCTTCAGCCACAGTACCCTTTCCACTGAATGGGAAAACTCTAGCTCCATAAGCAGTAGAATTAGGATGCAAATGTTCAAAGATACAAAAATCAACACTCACAACATTCATATAATATCTCAAAATTTCAAACAAAACTGATGTGGAAGAGAGTTGAGCTGCAGGGCCTCCCAAACCAGCTCCATCCATTCTCATTCTCTGATGAATTCCATCATAGAATAATGAAATAAATTTTGGATTATTATCAGTATCTGTTTGATTATTTGCTGAACGGAATCCAAATAATTGGAAAACATTGGTCCAAACTCCATCTTGAACACTTCCGATTTTAGTACTTCCTTTATAATTTTGATTATTTTGAGTTCGGGAAATCATATTCTTGAAGAGTTTGGTCTTGGCTGTTTCTTGTCCCATGACCAACATCATGATGAGAGTGAAGGTGAACAAAATAACCACCCGTCTGAGCTTTCCGTGTTGATGCATTTTTTTTACAGTTTTTTTCTTTATCGGAGGGATGTTTAAAATTCGGAGTTAATAATTCCCTTCCGTTGACACTATTGTGTCATGTAAAAATCAATGACAAATACTAGATTTTTATTACGAATGCCTATTAATTGGGTATTTCTGTAGTGGTTTACAAAAAATTGTTCAATCATTTTTCATTTTCAAACAAATTTTCAACTTTTCGACAATATTCCACTACAATAGATGCATTGTAATTCCACGCACAGCAAGCTAGTGGTATGATTTGGTATGGCTCGGACCCCAGTATCGCATACTGGTGTGGACTTAACATCATTTGACATTTTTCAGAAAGCCAATGATAAGCTGTGCAGCACAAAACGGGTGAACTTCATACTATTAATTTGTTGTGCAATGAAAAAACTCAATCCCATTACCATCATTTCAGAACATTCTTCTAATAGGTCAACTAATCCTCCCCAATAAGCAACAAACAAATTTTCCCGCTCTTTCTACATCCTCATAAAAAAATGAAACCCACTGATAAAACCTCAAAAAACTCAACTAGGAAGGACGAACAACTATTTTGTGCCAATTTGTTATCAATCATCATCATTGAGCGATCATGAAAACCAAGAAGAAAAAAACAAACAACAACACTGTTGCTGCCAATGGAGCCAAATAATGGAAGTACTACAAGTAATTCGTCGCTGGATGAGGAGACAATGTCGAGTGCTATGAATAATCATCATATACAACAACAACATGATTCTAGTTCACCCAACAAGATGACAATAAGGAATGATAATGAAATGGAGGTGGCTGTGGATGCAGTTGAAGTAGAATTGGATGATGTTCATAAACATTCCAAAGGTGTCACTTTTGCTGAGAAAACGAGGGAGAGAAGTGACACTATTAATGTGGATCATCATCAGTCTAATGCTGGTTTCTTGAAGAATATGGATGACGCATTGAAAGAGAGATTATTGGAAGATGTAAGTAATATTAGAATAGTTGATTTCTAATATTTCTCAGAAAGTGGATTTTCTAGATGTATTCGATATGTCATGGGAAGAATTCAATGAAGAAGCAAGGTTCAACTCTGAAGGCATGCAGACAGTATTCTGTTTATTGACTGTTGTATATTATATCGTTGCAAGTTATATTCAATTAGATGTTGATCAAGTGTTTCAACCATTAATGATTTTGGATTTAGTTTTATCTGCCTTGTTTATTGGTTTATTCTTTGTGGGACTATTCTTTGCAAAGAACAAGTAAGTAGATTCACTTTGAGTTGTCTGATTGATGGAAAATGAAATATCAGATTCAAATACTTTATCCAACCATTATCCTTATTAGATTACATTACAGTGTTGCCGACTTTTATTATTGTGATTATTGTTTTTTCACCTCTCGATGTCGATGAAGGTAAATTGTTCTCAATTATTGGATTATTTAGAGTTCTTCGTTTATTGAGATTGATTCCTCTCATTCGTAAAATTGGTAATAGAGGAGATACAGTTGTGGGAAAAGTTTTGGAATTAGGATTATTGATTGCTTGTTTGTTGATTCTCTTTTCAGGAATATTTCAGTGGTTGGAGAATACAGTCGGAAACAGAAAGATTTACTTCCATGATGCATTATATTTTATTGCCATCACCTTGACTACAATTGGTTATGGTGATATTGTAAGTATTTGAACATTGTATTGATTTGTTTATTTTGTGCAGTCACCAACAACTGTTCCAGCAAGATTTGCCGTCGTAATTTTCTTCTTGATTGGTATCACTACCATTCCAATTCAAATTTCTGGAATTTATGATATTTTGACAAGTGAAAGAAGTATATTTCAAGCTAAAAATCCAAAGCTTAGAAATCATGCTATTGTCACGGGAGTTTGTAGAGTGGATGAAGTTGTCGATTTCATTAAGGAATGTTTCCAATACAAGAATAAGAGTGTAACCAAGATTATATGTAAGTATTATTCTATTTCAATTGGTGGAATTTACAAAAAAACAAGTGGTCTTCAAGAAGAGAGAATTCTGTGACTTGCTAAAAGAGAGTTTGAGAAAATCCAGCTTTAAAAATAATATTAATGTTTTGTGTGGAGAAATCATGGACTATGAAATGATGAAACTACTCAAAATATCTGATGCCCATTCAGTATTCTTACTTAACAGTCCAAAAATGGGAAATGCAAGAAAGGAAGACACTTCTGTAATTATGACCACTATTGCTCTTAAAAACTTTAATCAAAATTTGAAGGTCTATGCCCAAATCAACTTGATTGAATCCAAACATTACGCCATTAAGGCAGGTGCCAAGGTTGTGATTTGTAATGAGTCTTTCTGTACAAAGCTTCTTTCAGGCTCTTCAAGCTCTGGTGGCTTGTGTTCTTTTTTGTTCAACTTGTTGAGTGGTGCTGATGTTGATATTGAAATGGACAAGATTCCTAAGGGATTACTCACAGGAGACCACCACAAGTTTGACATGCAATCCGGAAAGAATACTACATCAATTGAAAATGATATCAAGTGGATTGTGGAATATTCAGAGGGTTTGAATTGTGAAATTTATCGTGTAAAGTTCAGTAAGGCATTTGTTGGAAGTTTATTCGTTGATGCTGCTAGAACCTTGCTCAAGAAATGCGAAATTGCTGCCTATGCTTTAGAAGATAAGCAGGGAAGAATATTCCTCAATCCATCTCGATACCTCATCAAGGATGGTGATAAATGCTTCTGTATTGCTAAGAGCATTGAGCATGCTGAACAGGTTCAAACATTCACTCAAACAGGAGACAAGGATCAATACATTTCCAGGAAAAGTTCAAGAATGGACTATGGTGTAGAAAAAACAAAGGAAGATGCTATTGAAATCGAGTACTTTGAATCTAGATTCGAAGAATACTTGAAGAATGCTGGAGAACAGTCACACGAAGAGCTCACCAAAGGTCAAATCGAAATATTAAAGATTACAGAAAAACAAGAAAATGAAGTGGACAATAAGAAAAAGAAAGATAATAGAAAATCAAACAGATATGGATTGACATACTCTGTTGGAGGTCATAATGCTGACATCTATCTGTTGAGTGATGAAATTGAAACTGAACAACAGGAAGAAATGAATAATCTTCACTTGGAAATTTTACTCAAACTCATCGCTACTGAACCTTGCTTTGCAGAAATGAGAAGTCAGCTGAGACAAATAAGAGAAATACAATCAGAGCAAGAAAGGAAAGAAAAGGAAGATGAATTCTACAATTCCATTATTGCTAGCTATAGCATGACAAGAACTCCAAGAACTAAACAACAATTCCTCATTTCAAGTTTCAAAGTTCCATTTGAATTGAAAGATCATATCCTTGTTCTAGGAGAATTCCAACAACCATTAATTATTTGTTCATTGGTTAGATCAATTCAGAGAAGAAATAGAAACACTCCAATAGTATTCATGACCCACCTTGTTGACAAGTATTTCAACTCTCTCTACGAAAGATTGAAATATTTCAAAGATGTCTATTTTATTTCTGGTAATCCAATCAAATCTCATGATTTGAGAAGAGCTGGTTTCTCATCTGCCCAAACTGTCATGTACTTTACCCAAGATGCCTCGTTGATGAATACAGGAAATGATGGTGATGAGGATGAAGTTGGTTCTTTCGAAAATGAGTACACAATCGATTCTGAAGCAATCAAATTGGCTTTGGGTATGGCTGTAATTGATCCTCGAAAGAAGTACCTTCTCGAATTGGTAAACAGATCCAATTTGAAGTTTTTCCAACACGAAGGTATTCCAACTTATCAAAAGGTGAGATTGTTAAGAGAAAAGCAAGTATTAGATTATGATATCGATGATTTTGATCAATTCTGTTTGTTTTCTGATTTTTATATTTCTGGAAAGATTTTCCCAAGTTCTTCCTTCCTTAGTAAGCTGTTGGCACAATCCTTCCATAATAGAAGAGTTGTTGATTTGGTGGACCAAATGCTTGCTGATGAGTTTTCAGCTACAGAATCTCAATCTATAATCTTTGAAGTTCCCGTTCCAACAGTTTTTGTTAATTTACCAGTTTCAGAGCTTGTTGATGCTTGCTTTGAAAAAGATCTCATTCTATTGGGTGTCAGTAGATACAGATATGACAAACTATACAGATATGTCTACACTAATCCTGTCGGAACTGGAAAAGTTGAAGCGAGTGATATTTTATTCTTGTGTGGAAAACGTAAGAATTTCAAAAAGCTTCTCCAAAAACACAAATGCAATGATCCAATCTATAATCATGAATGGACTATTACTGCCTTGGGAGAGAAACCAATTTCTAATGTTGCTACTATTTTCAAAACAGAGAGCATTGGATCTCCAAATATGGACTCCCCTATGGTCAACTCTCCAACCGATTTACTTTTTGAAGATAGAGAAGAGGATTGTAAAGAGTTGATTTCTCCAGGAACTGTTCTTTCAACTATTGAATTGTAAACCAATAATAATTAATAATGTTACTTTTTGAAAAATCTACCTAGTTTCTGTAGCAAGGATTGCTTTTCTGTTGTTACTGGAAGTTTCTCAATTCTTGAAATATTGAAAATTATCTTAAAGTAATCTTTAGATGGAAGAAGAATGGATTCCAAATAGGTTACACATCCGATTGCTTTTGCTATTCTTTCTCCAAGTTGACTATTAATTGGTTTTTGTTGTTTTGAAATTAGTAATTTCAATACTTCCTTTCTATCTTGCTGCAAATCATGCTTTGTTGAAAGCAAAGCAATAGGAAAAGTTTTCCCTTCTTGTTTCATATGACTTGTTAATTCCTCCAAAAATGTATTAATCGCTAAATCCAATGAATCATAGCTCATGCAGTCAAAGCAAAGAAAACACACATCTGTCCCTGGATAGCTCAATGGTCTAAGTGTTTTATATTCTGATTTTCCCGATGTATCCCAAAATCCAATATTACAAAAAGAAGATCCAAATATCAAATTTGTGGAATATCCATCATGAATACTTGGTAAGTATTGCAAATTAGAAGCAACATTCGAATAAGGAGGATGCAGTCCCAAACTCAAATGATACAAAAAAGAAGTCTTTCCACAACTACTTCCAACCACCATAAATTTAACATACAAGTCATTACTTTTGATATTTGGATAATCTTTCAATAATTCATGATATTCTCTAAAAACAGTTGTTGATGAAGATTTCCTGTTCGATTCCAATTCTTCAATTCTCTCCACAAGTGCTTGTTCATTCATATCCGAACGTAAATAATATTCTCTCATCTGTTCAAAATATAATTTTCTAAAATCAGAGGAAAGAGCAAGTTTTCCAGCCTCCTCGGAACAACAACATCTTTCATCAAACTTTTTAAATTCCTGAATAATAGATATACAATCTAAATACATTTCCCTCCACGCGCGACAAGATCCAATCAAATTGTACACTTTCCGATTTTTCATTAACGAAACATTTAAAACCTCTGAAAAATTTAAATATGAAAAAATTAACAATAATTCGTCCTCATTAAGTTGTTTCATTTTTTTGTAAAAGCATGGAATAGTTTCCTATTGTAATTCCTACTAGGAGGGTATTTACAAGTTCAATCCCTGATATCAAATGGCAGATCTTAAAAAATTAATAACCCAAGTGCCAATGTGAAATTTCTTTCAATTTCCAGTTTGGGCAATTACAGAGTTTGGTATCCTTGTTTCTAATTTTGAATATTCAATATTGATTTACATTACAATTTTTATTAAATAATGGCTTCCTGTTGAACATTATATTGCTGATATTCAACTCCTTGTGTATCTGTTGAACTTAAAAGACTCATATTTGAATTCTCATCTCCAATCTTAGCCATTCTTTGTTCCCTTCTCAATGCCCATCTTTTCTTAAGGAAAGGCAACAGAAATCTCTCCAATAACACCACATGCAACACAACAAGTGCAGGTGCAGCTTGAATTCCTAAAATTGCAATACTTCCAGTTGCAGCTCCAAATATTCCAGCAATCACAATACATCCGAGGAAAAACAATTGCAATTCAAAGTAAAACTGTTTTGAAAAAATTGACCAAATCAATCCCATGGCCAAAAATCCATTATATAGACCTTGATTGGCAGCTAATACCTGTGTCATTTGTGCAAATGCCTCTGGAAAACCAGATATTTGACGTCCAAAAGGTGTAGTCCATAAAAACATTTCCAAAATTAGAAAGAAAACATGAAGCAAGGCCACAAATGCTACTAATATTTTGGTAATAATGTATTGCTTGTGTTGCTGTGCTGTTGGAGTTTTTTGATTTTGAAGTGTTGGTTGTTGATCTTGCGCCATTTTTTATTAAAGTTCAAAACAATGATTCACAAAATTGTTGGAGAGAATGAATTGTAGCTATCCTTCCGAATTCATTCCTTTTTTGTACCTTTCATTATCTTTTCTCCACAAGATGGTTATTTCAAATATCATCCAGAACCAATGGTCCACAATGTTAATGATGATTGTTACGGAGACAAGATACTCCGGGATAATAATTGCTTTGTCGTAATTTGAAGCTACTCATATGATGCTTCATGTTACTGCTGTTGAAAATTCACGTACTCATCTTTCCTGAGAGATGGTCATTGAGAGTTCATAATATTAAGGAATTCTTAGAAACTTCCTATGTACAATATCAAAAAGAAACATTTATTTTTCACCACGAACGTAAGCCGTCATAGCTCAGTTGGATAGAGCACAGGACTTCTAATCCTGGGGTCGTGGGTTCGAGCCCCATTGTCGGTAAATCTTTTTATTGTTCGAATTTGTATTTATCGCCAATAACTCAGATGTTTCCTAAAATCAGAACAGTGTATTAATTTTCAGATGGTGAGTTGGTCGAGTGGTCTAAGACGACACGTTAAGGTATGATTAATACCGTGTTCCGCAAGGGCGTGGGTTCAAATCCCACACTCATCAATTTTAGCTTACAAGTACTGATGTTCTCTTTTTAATTTTCTTTAAAGTCTGAAATATCAGATCATTCCTTTGTAAACTGAGAAAATTATCTTTAAAAAATGACACAACAAGAGGTGTTCATTCCAGCAGATGTTTGCTTTCAAATAATGCAATTTCTCCCATGGAAACAAATAATTATCAATTGTTCAATGGTGTCCAAGCTATGGCGATCCGAGGTGATTAAATGTAAATTGTATGACATGATCCAAATCAGAGATTCAATTCTTGTTTCTTTATTCCGATCATCATCATTCATATTGAAAAATATTCAATCACTTTCTTTTCTCGTTGAAGATGAATCATGTGTGGTGGAATTTTGTGAGAATTTATCAGAGATGAAAAGCTTGAAAGTTTTAAAAATTGAATCTAGAAAATCACAAATGAACTATTCTAATGAATTGTGTCAATTATTCAAATGTAAAGAGTTGGAGCAATTGACCGAATTGAGTTTGTTTCTTTTAGGATATCAAGTTGTTGGGTGCGATTATAATGTTGCTTTGGCAATTAGTGCTTGTCCTTATATTGGAAATCTGGAGAAATTGACAATTTGGTCTGATATTACAAAGAGTGGAATTGGAAAGGTAGCTAGCAATCCATTATTGGGGAAATTGAAGGTGTTTTCTGTATTCAATACAATAGACTATGAACAAATGCAAATAATTTATGAAAATATGAAACATTTACAACAAATGTCTGTAGCAAACACCACACCAGAATGTTTCAAGCTGATAACGCAAATGAAAGAACTGAAGGAAATATCAATAAGATATGGAAAGGTAAATTTGAAAGATATTGATACAGAGAATATGTCAAACGTGGAAAAAATCAAATTGAATCATATTTCATCAAGTGATTTGAATTCTATGAAATTGTTAGGAACAAGTATACATTTGACAAGCTTGACCAGTATATCTATACAAAAAGGTTTACATGGGATTAATTTTACTCTCGATGATTTGAATGAAATGTTTTCAGGTCGTCTCTCAACAAATTTGACACATCTTCAGTTGTTTATTAACTCTCCAAAGAATGCTCTTCAATCCATTGCAAAATATTTGAAAAATTTAACATATTTATCAATAGAAGTAAGTGAAACAATGTTGGATGACCAGAGTACAAAAGGATTTGTTGAAAATTTGGAAAGAGAATCCCCTCTCACTTATTTAAATATATCGTCAACTAGTGTAACTGATCTATCTATTGAATATCTTAGTAATTGCACTTATTTGAAAAAACTTGAACAGCTTTCTTTTAAAAGTGAAATGTTCTCACTCCGTGCAATAGACCACATTGCGTCTTCACAATTATCAAACACCATTAGATCCTTAGTTTTTAAACTTGACTATGAGAATGAAAAGATTGAGAAATATATTAATAAGTGGAAAATGAATGACCAATTGGTAAACTTGGTTGATTTTCCAAAAATGGTGCACAAAAGGAAAGAAAACAACTCCAATTTAAAAAGATTAGATAGAGGCCAACAAACTCTCTCATTTTCAAAAAAGAAAAAACAAGTATTTGATCGGTAATTCTTCCGAAATAGATTTAAAAAAAATGGAAAAAGATCAACCACCAGGTGTTATCAGCGTAGATCCTGACAAGTTTCAAGAATTGAAGAGAAAATTGATTGAGTTGTTCAACTTTAAAGAAGAAATTCAATCCATTGAAATAACATCATCAAATGGGAATGTCAATATTCATCTATTAGAAACTAGTGTTCCAAGTTATGAATTGAAGTTTTTCTATGCAACCAGTTCTTTCAAAACAACTTTTTGTAATCAAATTGAAATTGTTAATAGAAACAAGTCTTCAAATACGAAACGAAAACGAATTGAAAAAGTGTCAGTTGCATTAATTGACTTTAAATTCCCAACCTTAACCTCATTGGAGATTTATGGATCGGATTATACAGCAATAGATGCTGCTATTAGAGAACAAAGAAGAAATAATATTACAATAGGAAAAATCATTAATGAGATGGGATGTAAGATGGTTATTTCTCTATTTGAAAATGAACAACTAGTTTCAAAATTATTTGATAAATTTGGGATAATTTACCAAGAAGGAATTAGCAGACAAGATTTGGAGAAATTGGCAAATGTATTAAATGGAGAAATTATTTCAGATTACCAACATTTGAGAAGTTTTAAATGTGGATTTGCAGATTCAGCTGAATTGACTGAAGATAATAATATTGTAATATCAATTATTGAAAATACGCCAAATGTTTACAAAGATATTGGAATTTTATTTAGAAATGGAGAGACAATAATTGAAGTTACTGCCATAGTTGCTTCCTATCTAACACTCAAGGAGTTGTTCTACTTGTCAATGACCTTCAAAGGCATGTATCGATCATTTCTCGATGAGGAACATTTCAAAAAGAATCCAGACGAGTATCATGTTGATTTGATTCAAAATACAATTTGGAAACCAATGGTGTTGTTCTATTTCCCACGATTTCAACAGAGTTTGAATGTGAAAAATTGGATGATTGTTATGAAACGAAGAATTCAACATTTACAAATTCATTCACCAACAAGTTTACCACTTGTGAGAGAAATTTTGAGAACAATAGATCCAAAAACAGATGAAAAATTTAAAATTCCTAAACCATCCTTTTCTGTAAAAAAACAAGAATCATTTATAGAAAATTGTGAATGGATTTTCGAGTGCCCTATGAAATATTCTGAATTGGAACGAATTGACTATGCTGATGAAAAGAGATTTTGTACAAAATGTAAAAAGCATGTCTTTAGGGCAGAAACAATGCAAAATTTTAAACAAATTATTCAGGAAGGGCATTGTGTCGCTTATCCAATATCTAATAGATCAGAGTTCGCTTTAGGATTTATCAGACCTGACTGACGTTAAATGATTGAAAAATTAATAAAATTTATTAAATGCAACAAGCGCACCAGTATTAATTTCAAATGTGAAACAAAATAAACAGATTTACCGACAATGGGGCTCGAACCCACGACCCCAGGATTAGAAGTCCTGTGCTCTATCCAACTGAGCTATGACGGCTTACACTCATTTTGAAAATAAATATTTCACGTATATAAATCTAACGGAGGGTTAATAAGGACAGATCAGATCCAAATGAGTCAATTTATTAGTAATATTTGATGAAAAACATAGCTCTCAGAGTGATCATCTTCAATCGTTAAAGAGCCAGTCTCAAGTAATTTGTTTAAATTGATGTTAAAGGTTATATCTAATTTGCATGTGTATGTACATGTTGATGATTAAATGTGCAAAATTTACAGAGTTTTTTCTCAACAATTTTCTTCTTCCTCTTCATCATCTGAATAGTAAGGATTCTCATTTCCATCGTCATCTTCATATGTGATGGATGCTCTTCCAACCAAAGCTGCTGCTTCCATAAATTTAATAAATTCCTCTGACTTTTTTTCGTTTGGGAATTTCTTATTGAACTCTTCCCACTTGTGTCTTATTCTTTGTGCCTCGTATTCGAATAATGAAATTGTTACATAGTCCAAAGATAGTACATATCCTTTTTCTTGTAAATGAGAATAAACTGGCCTTAAACTTTCAGTTCCATAGAGGTATTGGATGATTTTGCTTCGACAAGGTTTCATATCATCCCCAAAAGAGAATTGTTTCTTTTGGCTAATAATTGCACTTGAGATACCTTTTTCGAAAAATCTACAAGGTGTATCACCATATATGGAATAAATAACACACCCATTTCCATCTTTGAATGTTACTCTATCCAAGTTGAGCATAATATTGGGGTTGTTTTTGAATTTGAATTTTGTTCGATGGATTTTTAGCTCATATCTTTCTTGCTCTGGTAAGTTACAATAAATTTGCAACATGCCATAAAGCACTAGTTCATCATTTGACCAATTATCGCCTCCCTCTTGATTACTGGAAAGTATTACCTCTGGATAAATTATTGTATGTGGCTCATTCGAATTGTCAGATGGTGGAGGATTTACCTCAGTGCATTTGATGGAGTAAAAACTCTCATTTTCTCTCTTTACCTTCTTTATCCAACAGTTGTTTCTCATTAAATTATTGAAAGCCTCATCATAGTATGTCTCTTCAAATTCAGAAAACTCACAGAACACCAGTAAGGGTCGTAATTTTTCAGCAAACTCTCTTCTATTCATAGTGAAGGAATGTTTCACCCTAATGGTTTTTAGAGAAGAAAAATTGTTTTCAAAGCTAAAGAGAAAATGTGGAAAGGTTTGCAGCTCAATAACAGAACGTTCTTGAGGCTGGTTTAGTTTGGCTCTACAAACGTATGTAGCTTTGCTAATTAATAGTTGGGACATTTTTCGGGAACAAATTTGGAGGAGCGAAACCACCTATCTTTTATCGAATGTATTTGTTGCCTATTAATAAAAGTTTAATCAATTATCACTAATTTTACTCACGTAATATTACATAGACAATAGGAAAAATGTTTTATGAAATTTAAAGATTTTATTTAGGGAAAAGATTTATCTCAATCTTCTGGCTTCTCTTTCAGTTTCGAGCAAAGCGAGGATGTCACCTTCTTTGACTGGACCCTTAACGTTTCTGATAATGGATCTTGGCTTGTCAGTGTTGATGAAGTCGACTCTGACTTGGGTAATACCACCACGAGAACCAGTTCTACCGAGGCATTTAACGACCTTGACCAAGGTTGGTTGATTTTCACCGTCCTATTGTAGTTAGCAAAAGTAGTGTTATCACAATCATTAGTCAAGTGTTGAAAATTGTTGGTGAGAGTTGTTGATAATAGAAGGTTACAGGTTAAAAGGCTGCTAGTAAAAAATGAGATGACATACCATATTGATTGTTATGACTTTTTTTTTCGAAAAACAATATTAATTTGGGTTGAGTGGGTAGCTGGTACACATTACAATGGAATATTTTTGAGCAACAAACCAGCTGATGAAAGAATTCTTCTAGAGATGTACAATAAAAACAATATTCAAAGACACCAACAAGTTATATTCAACAACATCATGATAATATACACGATCATCTTCAAAGTACATCTAGATAGTAAATTGTTGGAATTTATTTTCTATTGAAAGAGAATTTATTCAATGAGAGGTTTTCTTCCCTTCATCAATCCTCTAATACCACCTCCCACATTGTTACTACCACTGGATGTTTGCTCCTTATTCGTTCCTCCTGGAGATACAACATTCTTGAACTTATCAAAATAATTAAAATTGGTAGCATCGGAGAGAATGGCCTTTGAACGTTGGAGAAGCCTCATTCCCTTTGTTGAAGCATTACCACCACCACTAGAATGAATTGGAAGACTGGAAGTTGATGCAGAGCCAGAGGAGAGATTACCACCAACTGAAAATAACATTCTCTTTGGTGATGGTAAATTACCATTATTATTATTTACATGATGATTTGGTGGTGAGGAGAACAAATTACCAGTACTATTGCTCTGACCTTGGAGCATACTAGTCTTGGTAGAGGCTGTTCTCGAAACAATGGCAATAGAATTGATGGCTCTTTGTTGCTCGGCAGAGAGTGCTGATGATTTACAATTGGTTGGAGAGCCAAAGTTTTGTGCCACTCCCAAATCATAATGTTGTGGAACGGATGGTGGAGGAGAGGAAATATTACTCAAATCGAGAGAATTGGAATTTACATGAGAACAAGTGAGGAAGGCATTATCACTGAGTGTGGTTTGATTGATTCGGCCAGTCATTAATGGTGAAGGTGGTGAGGAAATGTCAGTATCAGATGTAAAGGCATTACTTCTCACTGGACTGATGGTGCTATTGTTGCTGCTACTACTACTTGTATTGATAGCAGAGAATAACAAACTTCCTATAGATGTATTCAATGTTGTTGGAGAGTAGGATGGAGACAAAACCTGTGGTTCCGAACTGACAATCACACTACTCAAATCTGAAGTGGATTTAGAGTGTAAGGAAGTGGCAATCATACTATTATTACTCAAATTGCTACTGCTTGATGTTGTAATTTCCCTCTTTGCTTGTTGATAGACAAACTTTAGGAGGGAGAGATGAAGCAGATGGAGAGGATCTGATGTTTCCTTAAACATTTTCCATCCCTCACGAAGATATTGCAAGAGAGTGGTAAAGATGAGGGCCATTCCTTGTCCACCATTGGTATAATTCACTCCAACAGCATCAATTAGAATGGTTGGTAACGATTGAGAGTTATTAGAGTTGGAATTAGTGTTGGAGATGAATTTTCTTGTGAGAATGAATTCAAATAGATAGACTCTATTTCTATCAAAGAGAACTCCCAAAGATCTCACATCATCAACATTTTCCTTCTCCTTTCCATAGGATGAGGCCAAATCACTAAAGCACTGGTATATAACTCTCCTCAAATGAGTCTTGAATTCCAATACATTCTTACTATTTTCACCAGCAACTGATAATTTCAATTCTTTAGAGTGGAAGTAAGGCTCAAATACTTGTTTGGATTTTGTTGGACTCATTGTATTGATTGATAATTCGGACAGTTGGGGAATTAAACTTAGGTGAACTCGATTATTAGGTCCAAGAGAAGGGCAACTACTCGACACTGGTACTCTATTTACATCATTGAACACATTTCTGGTATCTTTTGGAGATTGAACGTCATTTGTTGAAGGTGAATGAATTAAATTATTGAGCTTGTCCTTCTCTTCTGGTGTCTTGACATATTTTGAAATGAGAGAGGTGAAATATCTGATTTGCTTTTCCAATTGATCATTGGTCATTACTTTTGCTTGTTTTGAATAGAGCTCGGCTGCCTCAAAGGATTGAATCAATGTTTCGAACATATCTTGACCTGAATCGTCAGAGCTTGGTTTTGTTGGAGTTGATAGCTTTCTACCACTTGCTTCTCTAAGATCTTTCAAATGTGGCAATTTTCTAAATTCTAATAATCTGCCCAAGTAAAAAGTTTCATTAGTGAATGAGGTTTGAGTTTCAGAGAGGAAACTTTTACATTTGTTGGTATGTTGCTGAGTGAGAGGACTCACAAATGGTAGACTGGCCAATTCAGAATGCAAGCTAAAATAGAGATTATTGTATTTTCAATTTGAAATTCAACTTACTGTTTGAAAATACTTGCTTCTACAATTCTTGTTGACCTCAATTTGGATGCCCATACATCGTTGAGTCTTCTCAAATCCGAACTCTTATTGGTCGATGAGGATGATGGAATAACATCTTTCAAAGTATCCAATAAAGTATTTGTAAAGTTATTTGAATGAAGTTTGTATTCTTCCCTTCTCATTCCGCAAATTTTACTATTACAAAGATTTTATTTAGAAATGCAAGGACAAACAAGAACGTTTACGAAGTTGTTGCTTTTTTTTGAAATTGATGATAGAAATTACAGTAATAAGTACTTTGGTATTGAAGGACTCATGATTAAGGAGGTTTTGTCATTACCTTTCAAAAATTTGATGATATTGATTTTAATCGACTGTTATTGAGGTTTATTATTGTCCAACCGTCAATTAACAACCACCTCAATGAACTGTAGATGGTTTTTAAGAGATGAATTGATCTCTTTTTTCAATATGACGTTATTGGAAAGTCCAAGTGATTGCATTCAATAGGAAACAGCCACTACTTAAATTGTTGTCATGGCTTCATATTAAGACGAAAGGAATATTCAAACAATGGAATGTATTTAATATTTTAAATGAATATTAAAACTTAGGATTGATGAGCCGAAGAGAAATGAGTTGGAATTGAAATTCCATTATTTCTCATAAACGACAATTCAACTTCATCACCCAGTGAAACACACTCTCTCATCCATTCAACAAGTGTATTATTCTTTTCCTCTGGAGAGAGCATGTACTTTTCAGCTAATGATTTAGTTTCACTATTCTTGAGATAATTTCTAAACTTTTCATTGAGATAATAGGTGGTGAGGGCTGTGCTCACATGAACATTGAAACTTTCAGTAAAACCATACAGAGGAATGGTAAGAGAAGCATCTGCATGGTCAATTGCTGAATTGGAAATTCCATGTGATTCATTTCCAAAAACAACAGCAATTGGCTTATCATAATCATTGTCTGAATTCAATAAATCAATAGGAACATTTTCAATTCCAATATAGTGAGGAACTCTAACATGTCTTTCCGTAATTTCATCTCTCAAATTATTATAAACAGATGGATGTTGATCCTCTCTCCATGAATTTCTCTTCTGTCCAAGAACTAATTGTGGTATCGAATATGGTGAAGTAACAATAATTCTACAATTATGCTTTTCTTTTAATTCTTTAAAACATTCATCCGAATTTTGATATTGCTTAATATTGATCCAATCTGTTGCTCCTTTTGCAACTCCTTTAGAAATTCCTTTTTTATCACTCATCGAGTCTGGATTTGAAATAATATGTAAATCATTCATTCCGAAACATTCAACAGTTCTAATGATGGCAGAAACATTTTGTGATGATTGAACATCTTCAAGAACCGGAATGATAAATCTTGTTCTCTTATCAAGAACATCCTTCATCATGGAGACTCTTCCTTCCTTTAGAAAATTGGAAAAGTAATTGATGAGTGAAGCTTTTTGTTCTTGAGTGTAGGGATAGGAGCGAATGAATTTTCTGAGAGCAGTCATTTTTTTGATTGAATTTTTCACCAAAGAATAAAACCATTTGTGGCAATGCAGGTTGCAACCGATTTTAATAGAAAATTTGTGCAATTAATTGATGTGATCCCCCTTAGCTCAGTCGGTAGAGCGTCAGACTGTTAATCTGCAGGTCGGTGGTTCGAGCCCACCAGGGGGAGAGTTCCTTTTGCCAGTTGTTCAATACATAAACCAGAGAGTATTTAAGACAAAAAGACTACAGCACCACAGGTTCCCAAGTTGTCTCCAACCTCAGTACTGATGTGGCTCGACGATGCTTAACTTCTCAAATCGGACGGGATGAGGTGCATTCATCGTGATATGGCCGTAGCCATCTGTAATCTAAATTCTTAGTATAATAACTTAAAAGTTACAGGTTGTAATTTGTTGTTAAATATTAATGACACTGATTTCAATTAGTATTTTGGACGGGAAGCCTGCCAGGAATATGGCGACAATCCCGCTACAGTCTTTGACTGTATGAACAGTGAAGGCAACGAAGACAGAATCTTGTTGGTTCAGTAAGGTTTTGTTGAAGAAATTGATAAGGTTGATCAACCTCATATTTATTGAACATTAGACATGTTCAATAGCTTGGTGCAAATTTTGGTTTCTCATTTTCTTATCAATTCGAAATTGAAACTTCATCTTTGAATTATTTACTGAATTGAAGTTAATTTACATCTTTTTCAACTTGGTAACCTAATTTGTGGTGCTTCAGTATTATGTACAATATCCTTCGTTGTTGATTTTAAGTTGGACTGGTTGAGGTGTATTCATCGTGGTAAGGCCACCCCATCTGTGAAATACCTTTCAATTTCCAATTCCATTCGTGATCAAACAATTTTCTACTCAATTTGAATGGGTTTGATATCTTTGTTTCCAATCTTTAACACCAAAAAGGCAATCTAAGAAAATCTTCCAACCAAATTCCAAAAGATTTTGAAAATTATTCTATTTCCTGAATACTCCAAGTTTTTTAAACAAGTTATTTTTAGGAATTCATCAGATGCAATTTTCCAAATTGAAAATTTTGATTACTAAACTTGATTACCTTTGGTTCGTTAGTGCAACATCTCATCAAAGTACTGGAATATTTCACGATTCGAAAATACATGAATCATCATTCAAATATCTTGATAGTTCTATCACTTTCAATATTCATTTCCATATGTATCCTCACCAACATCATATGCACATCCAACATTATATGTCTTCTTCCTCATCATTAGATTTTTTTCTTAAATTGCGTAATTTCTGAATCATCATGTAATGCAGCTTCATCATGGCGTTACATGTGTGTTGAAAAGAGATTTTGCTTAATGTTTGCCATCCTAACACATTCCAAATCAATGATAAGGTCACTGATTGTGAAAGTTTCTAACAGAGATAGAGGGCGGGAATCCCCAAAATGGGAAAACTGTAAACCATTTAGCAGTATTATGTTCTGTATTGATACGACCCCGTACTGAAAATCATTTTTGTCCATGAACATATTACAGCTTCTGTTAAAAATTGTTTCTACCCTTCCAGTAGACCCAACAGTTCATATGCAAATCAGCTGGTCGCCCTCATTACTCTTTACCACCTTCAATATCTCTATGGATGTGAAAACAGTAAGCTCTTAAATGGTCATGTGAATGACTCACATTGAAAAAGCTTTAAATTCATGAGGGAGACAGAGTTGCATCTCTCATCATCATTTTAAAAAAACAAAACAACTTCTTCAAAATGTTCTTTGGAAAGAGCTTGCTTATTGTCGTTCTTGTAGCCATTCTCGGTGTCATTGCTTGCAATGTTGTTAGTGCTGAGGAACCAGTTTTCACATGTTTCGGTTTGAAATCCACTGATAAGGGTGTCTGTTCTCGTAGAGGAAAATGTGTTGGCAATAACAAGTGTGAATGTTTTGCCCCAGAATTGAGCGAACCAAAAAGATGTAGAGCTACTGGTTTAAAGAAGCCAAAGAAGGAAGAAGTTTTCACTTGTTACGGAAAGAAATCCACCGATAAGAATGTCTGTTATGGAAGAGGAAGATGTGTTGGTAATAACAAGTGTAAATGTTATAACAGAGACAAGAGTGCTGCTTGTGCACCTGATAGAGAGCACAGTGATCTCAGAAGAAAGTTAAAAGACTTGTCTTTGAAGAGAAAACAAAACAAGACACAAAATAAGGTTAGAAAGCCAGTTTACACCAAAAAGTCAGTTAAGAAATAAACTGTTTCACTAACTTTTCTTACCCTTATCAATTCAACTTTCAATATTTTTGATTTTCAAATTTCATTTGTTGGATATTGCATTTCAATACCATTGAAAGATATGCACAGTTGACCTATCCATAAAAATGATTTCATTTTGGGAAGGATATAGAAGGGGTTCTTCCCAATGGACTTGTTGTTACTCCATTTACTTCACTATGCATTTCCTCCGACAAGATTTGTATCAGCGGAAGAAATAAACCTCAAGGTGGAAGAAATACGGAAAGAAAAACAAGCGGGAGAAATGAATTCTTTCAAAAGCCAATCACCTTATTGAACAACATTAACAAAAACAAAAAAAACAAATCAAATATTTGTATACAATATGAGTAAATTAATTGTTGTCATTGGAGCTACTGGAAAACAAGGAGGAAGTGTCATTAAGCATCTTCAAAAGCAAGGCAATTGGAAATTGAGAGGAATTACCAGAGATTCCAACTCAGCCAGAGCCAAAGAACTTGCCGAACAAGGTGTTGAAATTGTTTCATGCAATATGAGTAATAAGGAAGCTCTTGCAGAGGCATTCAAAGGTGCTTATGGTGTTTTTGGTGTAACAACTCCAGGAAGATTTGGTTCAGTTGATCATGAAAAGGAATTGACCGAAGGATTGAATTTGGTTGAAGCAGCTGTTAAGAATAATGTTCAACATTTTGTTTTCAGTTCATTGGATGATGTCACTAAGGCATCTGGTGGTAAAATTTCAGTTCCTCATTTCACTAACAAGAATAAGGTTGAGCAAGAAGCAAGAAAGACCAACATTCCATTCAAGACTTTTGTTTACCCACCATTTTTCGCTGACAATCTTCCTGGAATGATGTTCAGATTGAATGAAGACAGAGCTAGTGCCATGATCTTTGCTGGTGTGAATACTGACAGAAAACTTCCAGTATTTGGAGTTGATGATTTGGGAATTGTTGTTTCTGAAGTATTCAAGCATCCAGAAAATTACAATGGAAGAAAGCTCCTTACTGCTGGTGATTATGTATCCCTTAAGGAAATGGCTGATATTTGCACTACAGTATTAAATGTCCCAACTCAATACGTTGCAATGGATGCCGAAACTGTTGGTCAAAGAATGGGTTCTGAAGCAAAGAATATGTTCATGTACTTTAATGAATGTGGCTATTATCAAGATAATGAGCAACAAGCTGTTAAAGAAGCAAGAGAATTATTCCCTGGTTTATTGACCTTTGAACAATATGTTGAAAAGAATAGTCAACTCTTTTTGAAGTAAGACAACTGTCATTGAACTTTAAATATTCCAATAAAATCTTGTTTAGGAATTGTCATTATCTTCTCCTCAATTCTTTAATTTTCATAGAAATGTCAATAATAATGTCAATAAAAAACATTTCACAATACAATTAATAGCAAAATTTAATAATTTATATAATGGTGGTGGTATATGTACAGGGTTTTAATAACTTAGAGTTCAAAATCGTATTTGTAAATGCTTTCAATTTCCTTCCAACGCTTTTCTTCAATTTCCAAGTCCTTAATGAGACCAGTTTCAATATCACACAACCAACCATGGACGTGTAATGTTCTTCCCTTGGCCCAAGCATTTTGTACAACACTAGTCTTACAGAGATTGAGAGTTTGTTCAATAATATTGAGTTCAATCATACGGTGGATCTTTTTATCCTTATCCTCAATGGCATCAACTTCTGCCTTGTGGAGACGATAAACATCCTTAATATTTCTCAACCAGTGGTCAATTAAACCCAAATGCTTGTTTGTCAAAGCAGCCATAACACCACCACAACGAGTGTGACCCATAACAATGACGTGTTTAACTTGCAAAACTTCAACAGCATATTGTAAAACTGACATGGCATTAACATCAGTATTGACAACCAAGTTGGCAACATTTCTGTGAATGAAAATTTGACCTGGTTGGGTCTTGGTCAATTGATCAGGAGGTACACGACTGTCACTGCAACCAATTAACATGTAATCTGGTTTTTGAACATCCTTGATTCTATTGAAAAAGTCAGGATCAGAACCCAACTTGTCTGAAACAAATTCCTTATTGTTATTCAACAACTTTTCATAACTTTGTTGAGCAACAAGTTCTTCTTCAGTGAATTCTTCTTCGAATTGAATAGGTACATTAATACCAGCTGGTTTCTTTTGTAATAAACCTTCAATGGTGTAAGAAACATTAGGATCAGATGGTTCTGGACGAGAAAGATTTGGATTTTGATTATTAGCAGCACTAAGTTGACTATAATCAATTTGATGGGAACAACCTGCTTCACCCAATGATGAAGTAGATGATTTCTTCTTAATACTAATACCAGAGACTTTCTTCTTTGTGTTATGAGAGGATCCCGAATTGAATTCTGATTCATCACCAGAAAGAGTGTTAGGTGATACATCGTTAACAGTCAAGTGTTGTGCTTGTTGATGATTTCCACCACAGCATTGGCCATTATGTTCGTGATGATGTTGTTGATCTGCAGAAGAAGACATGATTGTAGTTATAATTGTATGATGGCAAGAATCTTCGGAAGATGTTGTTTGCAAACGAGTGGAAGCTCCTCTTGGAAAGTGTGTTGTTGTCGAGTAGTTGTAGTAATACTTGTTATTGCTGTTATTGATAATATTGTTTATCAATACTGATGATAATGTTGTGGATGTTTGATTTTTCTTATTGTTTAAAAGAATCGGAAGCCTATTTTGAATAGTCAAGATATTTCTCTTGCTACCAACAGCAGCAGCAGAACTAACAACATTGGTGCGTGTTGTGTTTGATGTTGTTGAAGCAATCAAGGAAGAAAAAGAAGCGCGGGATTGTTTGAAATTTTTCATGCTATGTAATATTGTGCGAATAAATTGAAAGTTGTTGTTATTGCTTGTAAACTTGAGGTCGTCTGCAGTTGATTGGATTTTTTTGACTTGAATTTCGAAATTAGAGGAATAAGGAGTGAGAATGTTGTGTTGGTATTTAAGAAGATTAAATTGACATTCTAATAAATGGCGTAAGGTAATGCGTAAGGTATGGACATGCTGCAATTGAAGTGAAGATTCACTTGGAAAAAAAATAAAGTACGGAAAGAATGCAAATGCGGACCAAGGAATCCGTAGTGTGAACAAATATAAAAGGGTTGGAGTATTTTATTTGGAACAAGCGCAGGATCATTACTGTAAAATGAGATATTGGGCAGGTATGAAAAATGGTGAATTGAACAATCAGATGCTGTTTATTGTTGGGCATAGCAATTGGATGCCTTTGCAATTTGCAATAATTTTTCAATAGTATTGGATGAATTGACCAATTCATTGTAAGCAATATCACCAACTTGTTGATTAATATCACCTTCAGAAATGGCCAACAAGTTAACAACCTTTGCCATTGCCATTCTATGAATCAAGACAAATATAAAATCACATGGACCTCTCAAATTATCAACTGTAGCAGCTCTCAATGAACAATCATCACCATAGGTAAGATTTTGAATGTCAGGTAATTGTTGCAATTGCAAAGATGAGAATAATCCAGAAAGTTGTTGTTCCATTTGAGTCATGTTTGCATTCAATTCTTGTAAAAGTGAAACTAATTGAGAATTGGAGGAATATTTGGAAATGGCTGATTGAGTGAGTGAGGCACCTTGTTTTTGGGAAGCTAGCATGATATTGAGCCAAAGAGCTGTAACATTGGCAGTGTCACTTTCAAGATAGGCTTGTAGAATTATTTCTGCTGGAAAGACTACTGACATGCTGGTGCTGCAATTCAATGGAAGTTTGATATCGTTGGATTGATTGGAAGAGGTTGAGCTTGTTTGATCAGTACCTTGTTGTTGTTGTTGCTGGCAGGAAACAAGGATGGCTCCAAGAAGGAGACAGGTTGCAATGAGAATTATTTTCATTTTCTTGTGTGTTTCGAATAGCAAGTCAAAGTTTGAGAATTTATTTGGATTTCAAAACATACTCAAAATGAACAATGTGCAAAAACACCAAGTTTCAAAATAGAAAATACCATAAATAATGTTAAAAAAGAGTTACAATTGGAACTTTATATTCGAAACTCCTTGTTTCTCCTTACAATACTTCTTACAAAGTTTGATAACATTGTAAACTTTTGGATAACTGCAAAAGTTTACCAATTGTTTTTGAAGAAGTAATCAATTCATTGTAAGCAATCGAAACAACTCTTTGGTCAACTCCGTTCAATGCCATAACCATAAGATTCATGGTTTTGGTCATGGACATACGATGAATTGAAATGAAGAGTAAATCGCATGGACCTCGAATGGAATCTAATGGAACTGCCCTTAGAGAACAATCGTTTCCATAGACTAGTGCTTGCATTTCATTCATTGTAGGTAAATTTAGAGTGAAAAGTAATTCTTCTAGTTTAGTTTTGGTTTCGGTTGCGTTATTTTTCATTTCTTGCATTAAGGAGAGAAATTCTTGATTCGAATTTTGAGAGTTTAATCCAAATTCTGCCAATTCGATTCCTTCCCTTTTCGAGGCGATCATGAAATTTATCCAAAGAGAAGTAAAGTTGCTATTCGAATGTTTTTCATGTAAGAAAGATTGCAATAACAATTCAGTTGGAAACACAACTGACATGCTAGTACTACAATTCAATGGAAGTTTTACATCTTCAACTTTCGAATAATTCTCAAAGTTTGAATTGTTTCCAGAAACCTTTCGAATAGTTACAAATAAACAGAACAAACCAACAATGAAGGGAATGAATACTCGTTGCATTTTCTTGTAAAATAGAAATTCATCTTCTCATAGAATTAAGTTTTCAGATGATGAATATGTTCAATTATCAATTTTTATCAATTTACTAAAAAGTAAATTGATAATTTTTTCACTTACAGATCTTGTGAACAGTTTTTTGATAAAGATGGGTGAAGATTTTGCTCAAATCAAAAACCGTAGTGTGAAAAATCCGATTAACTTGTCATCAAGTAAAAGTCCTGTCATACTTCAACGTCAAAAATCAACAAAAAAAATACACCAAATGTCTCACTACACCAACAAAAGCCAAGCAACCGTTCATGATAAGAATGGTTTACCAGTCTACGGTTTAGACAAGGAATTAGTAAGTTTCTTTCTCTTTCCAACCTAAAAAACTAAAACTATACGAAAGGCCAAAAAACAAGCAGGAAAACACGATCCACAGAAAGAAAAAGAAGTCAGACAATGGATCGAAGCAGTCACTGGCACCAAATTCTCCTCCAACGACTTTCAAGAATCACTCAAAGATGGCGTTTTATTATGTAAACTTGCCAACAAGATTAAACCAGGAATTGTGAAAACCATCAACTCTGGTAAGATGCCATTCATGTGTATGGAGAATATTGGTTATTTCTTGAAGGCAGCTGCAGAATTAGGTTTAGATACTCATAACACATTTATGAGTGTTGATTTATATGAGGGAAAAAACATTCCACTCGTAATTATGGCCTTATATAGTTTTGGATCAGTTGTTCAGAAGAGAGTTGGATATAATTTACCTACTTTGGGATTGAAGATTTCTGATAAGAAGGAAATTGAATTTACTGAAAGACAATTGAGACAAGCAAATGCTGAAGTTGGTCAACAATTTGGAGCTGCTTCAGTTAAACATGATACTGGAAGATCAATTTCTAATGAAGTTGTTAAGGTCAAGAGTACTGGAGATTCTAGAGCTGTCTCACAACAAACTGGTGGATCTGTTAAGCATGATACTGGAAGATCAATCTCAAAGGAGGTTGTTAAAGTGAATAACACTGGTGATTCAAGAGTTTTCTCACAACAAACAGGAGGATCTGTCAAACACGACACTGGTCGTTCCATTTCACATGAAGTTGTTAAGGTCAATAATACTGGAGATTCAAGAGTCTTCTCTCAACAAACTGGTGGTTCAATCAAGCACGACACTGGTCGTTCCATCTCGAATGAAGTTGTTAAAATCAAACCATCAACTTCAACATCAAGCAAATCAAGTTCTGGATCAAATTTGGATGAATTGGAAAAGCTTGGTAATTTAAGAGACAAGGGAATTATCACTGAAAGAGAATTCCAACTCAAGAAGAAACAACTTTTAGGATTGTAATTTTACAAATCTCAAAATTTTTCTAACTGTGTGAAAACTATAAATTGTATATTATTCTAAATATTGGATTTGCTCATAAAATTTTTAATCAATCATGGATAACATTTATCTCATCTTCCCAAAGTTTAGATTCTAAAATATATGGAAATGGCACAAGTTCACAAAATTAATTCACAATTGTTTTGAAGCAAATCAAACAAGTTTCCATTGTAACTTGCAGATAGATTGTTAGAGTTTGGAATCCAATACATTACAAGCAACAATAATTACACAAACTCAAAAATCTCCAAAACAATTTTGTTTGTGCGTTCCAAACGTGCAAAAATAATTCAAAAATATTTGCTCCTCTGCTAGAAAGGCGATACAAAAAAACAGCACAACACCTCCTACTTAAAAGCTAACATGAGTCTATTCTTTGATGCTTCCTTCTTCGATGAGCCATGCAAGTTTGGCCAATTGTTCTATACTATTGATTCGATCTCCTACAAGGAATGGAAAGAAACAGTTCAGAGCAACTGGACCAATGTGAATGACTTTCACAAATACCGTGCAGATACAATACAGTTCCTGAGTGATTACTGCTATCAGCTGGGGCAATTAGACCCTAAGAGTTGTAACAAGTATAATCTTCCATTGGCCAAAGCCATGCTCCAATCACCAAATTATGTTCGAGTTGCCTTTGCAATGTATTATATTTTGCAAATTTTTAAATCCATGTAATCTATCCATTAATCCTCCTCTTGTACATACAAATAATACCAACAATAATCCGATCATTAAATTATTAATATTTCATGATGATATGAAAATGAGTGTTGTTTCTTGTTTTTAAGACTTTTTTAAAATTAACAAATTTAAAAAATGGCGCGAAAATCCAAAGGCTTGCCTTCATCATTGAAATAGTTGTTTTCACCATCATCAAAATATTTAATATCAACATCACCAGTGATTGTTGTATAGAATAATAGCTTGTATAGTCTCACAATCAGAGAGGTTTTTAGAGGTTGAGAACTCAGGATAACATATTGTATTCAACAACCCATGCAAGGGTTGGGAATTCACAAGGTTAACCTTCATCTTGGTCTCCGATACGTTTTGAACATGTCTCTGCTATTCAGGGCATCCAATCACGTTTCTTCAATATCACTCTCAACCGTCCTAAAAGCAAAACATTTTGTCGATCAAAGTTTTGAAATTTCTGATGGAAGTCACAATTCAAAAAACAACCTAAAAAAAATGGCTCAAAGAACCACCATAACAAAATCAAACATTGAGAATAGTAAGACTACTTTAAAGGCTAAGGATCATTCAAGTCAAAGGGAGGCTACTGATCAATATCATCATCGAATCAAGCCTGTTCTATCTATGGCTGAAACCTTAAAGGAGAAGGTAGCCAAATCAACAAAGCCAAACATCAACAAGACAATGATAACCCCTGAAGTTACATTGATTAATGGAATCAAAGTCAAGATAAATTGCAAGAATAGTGTAAAATTGGCTAAAAACTTTGGAGATTATGAGAAGAAAAGGCTAGAAGGTCTTGAATGGCAGAAATTTGCGAGAATACTAAAGAATGTCAATGGAGATATCAAGTTTGATTTAAAGATTGTAGAATTCACTCCTGAAAATCAAGTCAAGGGAGATGTAGGCTATACTTGTAAACACAGAAGATCTCATTGCATACATCATGAAGAATTGAAGAAGGCTTTTATAACTTGGCCATTCTGCTCTAAGCAATTATCAAACAAGTACGAAAATTACACCATTCCTGTCACAAAAAGAGAGGTTCCTTTGTTGGATCATGGTTCATTTCTAGATGTTAGAGATATTGATTCAAATATTCCTGATGAAATAACAATTAGAGACTTGATTCCTGAGCAACAGAATGGAGCACTCATCAAATTAAGCAATCCTTCTAAGGTTATGGAACTTCTCAAATCTCATTTCAGGCCATCCCCTCATAGTATGTGGAGAAAGAAATCAAGTGAGGAAGGTGTCTCATTCGGAACTGTTTACAAAATGGATGAAATCACCAATCTAAAATGGAAGTCTGACTCTTATGCTGAGATTATTGATGCTATGAAAATTGTTTCAAATGACGAACACAACTTCCTCTCTCAGTGCATTACAACAATAGGAATGAAAAATGGAGTCGAGGTACCACTATTATTCAAAGTAGACAAGATGCATATCAAGGTGGAAAGTTGTAGAAAGGGATCTGCAACTATTCCACCTGGTCTTCGAAAGTGCCTTTCCATCATTTCTAATAGCTTTGGTGGCCCTGTTTACTAAATAAACTCATCAAAAAAATGAAACGATCAACAGAGAAGGAACTCTTTTCATCTATTAACAAACTCGATCAAAATGTAATGCTCTATATTTTGGAGTTTCTCTCTCGGGTAGAATTAAATGGTTTGGCCAGTTTATTCTATCGTCCACAATCTGAGGAAATTCAAAACGAATTTTATAATCAAACTTTGATCAATACAATTAATTTCGGAAAATGTTTGATGATTTATTCGTGGAGTGATTGGTTTTGGAAAGATTTAATCAATAACAAGATGGAATTAATTAACAATGTTTTGTGTACGAAAATTGGATGGAAAGAAACAGAAGGAAATTACCGATTTCGATTCATCAAGGAAATTTGGAAGAGAATTGATGAAAATAATTGGAAAGTTTTCCAAGAAAAGAGACAAAAGAGAATATCATATATTAGATCAATTAGTGATAATATTTCAAAAATAGCCCTAGAGAATGGTACTTTTAAAAATACTAAATGTGAAAGTATTATAAGAAAGAGAATTGCTCAACAAATATTTATTGAAGAGTCATCCATTCAAACACCTCTCCAAGAACCACTGAGATTAGAACCAAAAAGTCAACCAATAACCGGTTATCATTATCTCAAATGGGTTTCTATGGGTGCTACATTTGTTGGAAAAACTTGTCTCTTGAATAGGGTTGGGTATCATTCCTTTCCTCAAGATTACACACCAACTGTATTTGACAGTTTTGTAAAAACGGAGCATGTACAGTGCATAGTAGATGGTATTGAAACTCAAGCAGATTTTTCTGTTGCATATTGGGACACAGCAGGTGGAGAAGATTATGATAGATTGCGACCACTTTCTTATCCTCAGACAAATCTTTTTACAATGAACTATGCCATCAATGATTTTTCAAGTTTGAAATATTTAGTTGAGCATTTGATGTGGGAATGCACTCTTGGTGCTCCTACCGCTACATTTGTTGTTGTTTCCACAAAGAACGATCTCAAAGATTCACTCTACTGGAATAGTTTGTTTTATTCTACTACTGTTGATGAACCAATTTCAAAAGAGGAAGGAATTGAATTTACAAAAGCAATAGGAGCTGTCTCGTTTATTGAAACAAGTGCAAAAACAGGCGAAGGAACAATTGATTTCGATAAGAGACTTGGATTATTGACACATACTCATTTGCACATTTTGGAAAACCCACAAAAAATTGAAACAAACAAGAACCACAAGGAGAAGAAATGTACTGTTCAGTAGTCTTTACAGCACTGAAAATTGTTTATGTGAAATATATAATATATTATGTGAAATTGTGGCCCAACCAAGAAGACAAGACTTGAGTGTTGTAATTTTATGACAACTTTTTGAGAGCGAATTTTAAATGATGGATTTTCAAAAACATTTCAGAATTTACATTTTGAAATTCCCTTTTTAGATTTTAAAAAAAATGCAACAAGATCAACTAGAGTTTTACATTTATGATGATTTATTAGATATCATTCTTGGATTCATTCCATACTTCTATCAGTGGAAATTCAAGAGAGTGAACAAAACTTGGAAAAAAACAATTACAAGATTACAAAAACGTGTATTATCGGAAAGGTTTAGGAATGCTCCAAGACCCGATCGGATCGAACATATAACATCAAATGAATTACGTAAAGGATATGTACAATTAAATGATCTTGCACTTGTGGAGAAGAAGGATTGGAACAAGTTTCGAATGGATTTATATTTGAGAAATTCAACATCTGCAATTTCCTTTTTAAAACAATTTTATTATTTGGATAATTTACAATGGGTCGTTACACAGAACGATAACCAAGAAGATTCATTAATGACATGTTCCCAATTGAAAGTGAACTATTTCATTTCTTTAACACTTATTGGACTAGCCAAATTGGACGATTATATTCACAGTTACATAGCAGAATTGAAATCAATTGGAATCTCACTTGTTTATTTCCTGTTTTGTTCACCAAGTATTACTCTCCCACTCATTTCCTCTCATGAAGTATTAATCAAAATTTCAAATGATGGCTTTTCCTATTGTACCAGTAACAACTGCCAAGGATTGATTTATTACAAGAAATCCAACTTTAACTCAGCATTAGAGATTACAAAATATTCCAATGGATGCTCCAGAGCATTTGGTGTTCATGTCTCATGGATTCCAAGAATTTCAAAATCATCTCAAAATCCATTTGTAATATCAAGAGAAGATCCATCCTTTAAACTTTGCAAAGGTGCCGTTTTTTCTTTCTCACCCTATAATTATTAATGTTGTCAGTCCAAAATCATTGTTGTATGGCTGTGGCTTACCAAATTATTTATCTTTCCATTTCTAGCTAACATCACTTTTACAGCGCTCATTAAAAACTTGATTGTAAACAAAAGATTCAAAAAATATTCTGATGTGTAACACAAGTTGGGCCTTTCAATTAGCTTGCGCGTGAATTTGCACGCTAGAATCGCTGAAAAACAAATTTTCCAATTTAAAAAAACAAAACAGCTTAACACATGTGTTGGTCACTCAGAGCTTCATTGTTCTTTTCCCTCCTTGGAGGATTGATGACTTTGGATCAAATTAGAAGAACACTTGCTATTCGAAAGGAATGGAGAGCAAGAAGTATCTCCCAAGTATTGATGTATCTTTCATATACATCGATGGAGTTTTTACAATTTTTGCAATATTATTACGGTCTTGAAGGTACTTGTGGCACCACGTCGAATTTTACGTTGTCGATTGTTGCTCACTTTCTAATTTGGACTCAACCAATTGCACACAATTATTGGTGTCTTAAAAATACAGCCAAGGGAAGAAGTACTTTCAGATATGCCTTGGGTTGTTCATTTGCTACATTGATTATTGCCACTATCAGTTTGGTAATGGGTTATTTCCAAGTTGGTGGATTTGGTACTGGAATTGCTAATGATGGACCAGAAGGTGTTCCTGGTAATATTTTGGGAATTGAAATCCAAAATGTTAATACCAAGTTGTGTTCCATGCAAGGACCTAATCACTTGTATTGGATGTTTCCTTATCATCCATTGTGGGGACATGGCATTTCATGGTATACTTGGTTGTTGGTTGCTGCATTCCCTCATTTCTTCAGATATTCTGTGAAAGATAATGATTTCTTTGGAAAGAGTTGGATTATGGGAAGCGCTGTAGTTGGTGGTTGGTTAGCTGCTTTGGCTGTCACCTTGACAATTGGTAAATTCCATGAAACACCTTCCTATTGGTGTTTGATTTCAGTTCCTTGTTTGGTATTGCCTTACATTGCTGCATTCTTCAAACCTGAAAGATTCATTGTTCGTGAGGAATTATATGTCAAGAACGGTACAAAATCTCCAGATTATGATGCAAAGAAAGTTGCCTAAATTAATTGTTCAAAAGAAATGATTAGAATTGATTCATTCTCTAGCAGGGATTTATTGTAACATGGGATTCTACCTAGTAATTGAATTAGTGTGAGATTTGGTAATTTGAAACTCACTCAAATAATATTTGAATCATTCGAACAGTTATGAAATTGAGTAAATAGATAAAGTTCTATTTCTTATCACAATTAGACTTATTACGGCAAATGCGTATTTCATTTACAAATCGTAGGAACCAACAACTTTTGAAAATCGTTGAAAATTTTCGAATACTAACGTAGTATTGCACCAAGGTTCCAACTTTCATTACCTTTTGCTTATTATTTTCCATCATGTTTACTTTACAATTAGAAAATCAGTGGAAAGTAAAGAATGCATTGTAATTTTTCAAGCTGTATTGAATAATCATCAAATCCAACACAGCTTGCTCACATGAGGTTAATCTAAAGGTTCGGAAATTTAACAATTAATATTTCCGAATATTTTTGCAGGGGTTATTCAATCACCAATGGATTTACTTTTCAAGATTATCAAAGCCTTGAACAAGTTGTAACTTGATTCTGAATCTGCCAGAAAATACTTGAAAAAAATGAAACGAAAGCAAACAGACGAATCTTCCCAATCCGAATCTAAAAAAGCAAAATCAACAACACACGATCACTCCTCATGGTTCAATAGTGCTGTGTTGTTAAATGTCTACTCCTTTCTCACCTTCAGAGAAGTTTTAACATTCCGATTGGTCAACCAATCAATCAACAAGGAATTACGAATTTCTTCCGAATCTATTGAATCCAATGATAATGAATTATTCTTTTTGAATAGATTATCCAAAATGAATGCAAAAGTAAAGGATGAATCTTGTGATTTTTTGCAAGGTTGTCTGCTGAAAGTTAATGCAGAAATTAGAAATTGCATGGTCCTTGATGATAGAATATCCTATTTTCAATATCTATTAGAAAATGATACCAATTTTAACGTACTCTGCATGAATAAGACTTATTCCAATTTATTTAAGAGTGGAATTGTTTCGTTCAATTCATATGTGGGTGGAGTTTTTTCACAAACTCAGGGAGGAAGATCAGAATTGAAAATTTTAAAGAAATCAAAAGAGTTTATGATCTTTACTCAACATTATGTTTATGGACCAAATACTAGAGTGGATAATTTGGAGAGAAGTTATGATTTGAAAGTGAGAGATTCAAATTTTCAAGAGAAGAATCTTATTTGGTATTTGAATTATTACTATACTTGGGAAGATGAACCAATGGGCAGTGGTAAAATTGACATTAAGCAATTAACAATGTTATGAAAGAATTAGAAATTCCAAGTGAATGGGATTGGAAAGCATTTCTCACTTTTTTAATGACATGTGCTGGTGCTAAAGAATATTGTTGCATGGAACCAATGGTTGATACGAATTCAAATGTCATGAAGAGTATGATTAAGGAATTGAAATCTAAAGACGATGATGCTTTCAACAAATCAGCCGAGAGTATTGAAGTACAAGAAGGATTGAAATGTTTAGAGATGATTCTCAATCCGATTGTCCATTCTGATTTGAGTTTCTCACAGAAAATGGAATATTTCGACATGATCAGAAGTGAAATTCTGAAACAATCTGCAAGAAAGGCTCATAACTTGTTCCTCTTCGAGGAATCTTGGCTTAATCGTGATTTCAATATCAACATTGATGAAACCATGTTCCAACAACTTAAATCAAAGCTCAAGTATTACACGATTCATGAAGCTTATTATATTGGTTTTACAGAATACATTCAGGAGGAAAGATTTTTTGCAACTGCTGTATTTGAATTGGCAAATGGGAAATTAACTGAAATTTCATTGAAACATGAAATGCTTTATGCCTTTACAGAAGAGGAAAGGGATACCATTTCCCTTGAAATAGATGGTCAAGAAGAAGATTCCACTATTCCTCAACTGATTGAGAATATTTTAGGAATTGACTTGGAAAAGGTTGATGATGAAATGGAAATCATTCAAAACTTTTGCAAATGTCTTTTGAAACTCGTTGGAAAATGTCACAGAATTAACATTACCGAAAGTACAGAAATGACATTCACACTCAAGTATTTCCCAAAACCAATCAAGGAAGCTGTTGAACAACTTTCAGACCTTTAATAAACATGTTGGATGTGACAAAGACAGTATGCACATGCTAGTATTGAACCATTGCTGATTTAGATATCCCACAAATGATACTGTGTGTTGTTGAAATTCTGCAAGGAGGAGGAGGACTGATTATATTCCATAGATGAACCACTTCTCAACTTATACGACATTTCCATTCCATCTCAATTGTAAAACTCTCTGTATTACAGAATAGGCACTACCCACAACAAATTAGGGAGGAACTAATTTAGAAAAGCAATCTGCATCTAAGAATCACCCTACAACCTGATTCCTGCATCCAAAATTTTGGAAACACCGCCCTTACTTAGACCATGTAATATGATGACTGTTCAAATGCTTCCTTAATCCAAACGTAAAATCAAGAAAAAAAACAAATTAATTAAACTTCCCTTAATTAAAGCCACCATGACACGAACAAATATTCACATCTGCAACACAAGAAGACACTTGTTAATTTTAACTTCGGTTCTGATAGCCATAATACTGTCTACGCTAAGGAGTGGAGATGCAGTGGAGGGAAGTGCAATAACATGTTTTGGAGTTTCAGCTTCCTCCGCCACTGTTTGCTCAGGGAATGGTACATGTACATCAGTGGATACATGTCAATGTAATGAATTGGCCACTGGAACACAATGTGAAATTGCCAAGTGTTTTGGCTATTCCCCAGATGATCCATTGGTTTGTAGTGGACATGGCAAATGTAGATCAACAGGATTCTGCTCGTGTAATAAGGGATATTTGGGAATTGATTGTTCAGTGCCGAGATGTTTCCAAATCACTTCAAATAGTGCAACAGTTTGTTCTGGAAGAGGAACATGTATTTCTCCAAATTTATGTAAGGTAATTATTTGAAATGTTTCGTTAATAGTTAACATTTTGTAAAGTGTGAAGATGGCTATGGTGGATTCAGTTGCCAGTTCAAGACTAGTTCATTATTTTGCTATGGAAAAAAGGCTTCCAAGAGTGATGCCTGTTCTGGACACGGAGCATGCATCGACATGGACGTGTGTAATTGTGATGATGGATATTATAGTGTGGATTGTTCGAAGAAATATTGTGGCAGTTACAACTCCACAGATACTAGAGCTTGTTCAGGAAGAGGCTCGTGTGGCAATAATGGAATTTGTACTTGTCAATTAGGTTTTTATGGAGACGAGTGTGAAAAGGAAGGATCCAATTCGAATATTATTACAAATACTAGGATTGATCTGTTTTGTAATGGTTTGAATGCAACTGATGAGAGCGTTTCAAATCAAATTTGCTCTGGAAATGGAAAATGTATTGGAACGAATACATGTTCATGTGAATTGGGATATTCTGGATCAGATTGTGAAAAGATTTCATGTTATGGTTTGGAAATGGATCATGAATATGTATGTGGAGGAGTTGGACAATGCGTGTCGATGAATCAATGCTTGTGTCCACATCCATACGATGGACAGGAATGTGAACAAGTCAAATGTTTAGGAAAGAACATGACACTTTACAATTCAACTGATTATTCAAGAGTATGCTTAGGAAGGGGAAATTGTTCTCAATCAGGATGTGAATGTCAATTAGGATTCTATGGAGATGCATGCGAAATGTCAACTTGTTTTGGATTGAAACAAAATGATTCATTGGTTTGTTCTGGACATGGACAATGTATGGATCTGGACATGTGTGAATGTTATTCATCTGCTCAAAATGGATATTGGTTTGGAGATGACTGTTCAGTTTGTGATCCATTCCATTCAGGAGATAATTGTAAAAGTCAATTATCATGTTCAAATGAAATGACATGTAATAATTTGGGAATTTGCTCTCCAGATAATTCATCTTGTTCATGTTCCAGTGATGTTTATGTAGGAAGTTATTGTGATGAATGTAAAGAGAATTACTTTGGTCCATCGTGTCAAGTGAATTGTGTTTCGAATAGTACTTGTAATGGAAATGGAGAATGTTCCAGAGATGGTTTATGTGATTGTTATCATGATTTGGATCATGGGTATTGGACGAATGGTACTTGTAATGAATGTCTAGATGGATATTATGGAATGGAGTGTAAAACTCATGTCAAGAATTCAAAATTTTCATTCGATAAATTTGGATATTTTGTAAAGTTTACAATAATAGCTCCAATTGCTACACTTTTCAAAATTGAAACCACAATGAATCCAATTTGCAACACTTTCTTTAACTCTCCAAGAATTGGTCAACTTCCAGTTTATTGTAATTTTACAATTTCATCTTTAGAATATTTAGAAGGAGAAATGGTTGTTCAACTTCCTTCAGATTCACAACTAGTTCCAGGAGATGATTTACAATTCAAAATACTCCATTTTGAAGATCCCTCTTCCAATCAATTGATAAGAATCCAATCAGATCCACAAGAGATTATTCCACCACTGCCTTTCATTTCAACTCTCAATTCAACAATTACGTACGAATCAAGCATTGCACTGAACGCGATCAATTCAAGAAATGAAAAGTTGTATGACGAGAATTTATATTTCGAATGGTATTTATTTACTAGCTCATTGAATTCCATTCAAGAAATTTCAAATCTGAATCAATCTATTCATGCAAAGAGTGGAACGAATGCAAAATCCATTAAATTGACTAATTTACCAGTCGGTAGTCATGTGATTCAGTTGAAACTGAAAAACAGATTCAATGTTTGGAGCGAATCAGCATTTTTGAATATAACAAAATTATTAGATAGTTCAACAAGTAGCTCAAGTCAAAACTCAGTTCCTATAATTTCAGCAAAGATTTTATTGAACACAAACCCATTCTACTATACCACTGATTTAGTAACAACGCTAACTCAGTCATTCATTATCAAGAAACAAATTACCATTAATGGTATTGAAGTCAACCATCCAACTGTGAAAGTTGCTTGGGAAGTTTTGAATTCTGCAAATGTCAAACCAACAACCACAATATTTGATTACAATTGTACTGAAAATACTAATTACGAACTGGCAATTGTCAAGAGTACCGTATCAGGTTATGGAAATTACACAATCAATTTGAGAGTTTACAACATGACAACCAACCAACTGCTGATTTCGAGAAGTCATCGATTGATTTTCATTCCTGTCCTGACCAAAATATCCTTCACAGCAACCACTGTTACCACTTTCACATCCAGTTCTCCTGATTTCCCATACAAACTTACTCTCAATTTTCCTCAATCTTCCTTCGCAGATCCATTGAGTAGTATTTCATGGAAATGCACAGATACTATAGTTCCAGACACAAAGTGTGATTCAGATATGGATTCCATAATGTCTGCTGCTGCAAATAGCACAGTAATTAGCATTCCAGCGAATATCTATCTGAGAAGAAGTCGTTCAGTAAGAGTTCATGCATTTGTAAGTGTGGGAAAATATGTCTATACTGCATCTAATTATATGGGAGCTTTTAATGGAATTGCTTACTCTGGATGGACCGACTCGTCTGGAATAAGTTGGGGTTATTCAAGTGGTGTAGGTCATTGGTTTGCATTTGCAGCTGCCACATCCTATTCTCTCTACATGCTAAAGCCACCAAATTGGTTGGCAGTTTCTGGAGCTGGAGCTTTAACTGCATTCGATTATTTGAATAATAATCAGGCAATTGGTTCTTATTCTAATTATTTACAATTGGACAATTCGAATAACAATAGAGTTTTAAAAGTGATTCCTGGAAGCATTCCTTCATCCATTAAAATCTTGAAAACTGTCAGATCATTGACAGAAGATGGTGTGCCAATGGAATTGGATATGTACTTTGTGAATGAGAACTTTATACCTCCAACCATATCTTTCCAAACCATTGAAATGCAAAATCAAACCAATGGTTGGATTTATTTCAAGGTTCCATTCTCAGTCAGTACTAGATACCACAATAATTATTACATTTACTTTAATCTGAATGTTGGAACCAATATTTCAATACAAATAACTTCCAAAGATTATTTTCAACAAGTTGCAGAGTTTGCACTTCCACAGTTTTTGAGTCCGTTCACTATTACCTATTCACTTGATTACTTTTCGTATGATGCAACAGGAAGTTCAAAAACTCTTTCGGTGGCTGGTACGTTAATTTCCCTCCCAGCTCAACCACTCAATTCCAACTTGAATGCAAGAGCATTTCAATTGAGAATGAAATATCATGCTGATAACGGATTTGGTGGTGATATAACATCATTTATTAGTAATGCCAATACTAATTACATTCCAGTTATTCCAATTTACTGAGATTTAGTAAAGCAAACAATTGAAAATTAGTTGTTGTAGTACTATTGTTGTAAGGAAGGTTTTTTAAATAATTTTAGATTTATTGTGTGTGTAAGTTTACAAACTTAGAAAGTGTACATGATGATGATGTGAATGAGTTGATGGTGATGATGTTTGTGGTTGTGCGAACAAACATTGGGTGGCAGGAGGAGAATGAGAGAATAAGAGAGAATTATTGTGTAAAAACTACAATAATTTAAGCCCAAACTTGCAAGTTAAAGTCCCAAGAGGCAGTAGCTAAAGCATTACCATCAGGACTAACAGCGAGACAGGCAACTCTTCCTTCTGGACCATTTTGTTCGCTTGTCAAATTTTGAACAATCTTTCCCTTCAAAGTATCCCACACAACAACAGATTTTTCATCGTAGGCAGCATACATCAAACGTCCAGACTTACTGAATGAAATGGAAGTAGCACCTTCTCTGATGGAATCATCCTTATAATCCATCAATTCTCTGCTGGCACGAATATCAAAGAGTCTACAAGTGTTATCATCAGAAGCAGTGGCAAATGACAAACCATTAGGGAAGAATTGAACACAGTTGACATCAGAGTCGTGACCACCAAAGGTAGCAACACACTTCCCCGATCTAATATCCCACAACTTGGCATAGGCATCACAACCACCAGAAACGAATTGAGATTCATCAGGAGAAACAGAGACAGACATACAGTCACCAGTGTGTGATTGGAAAGTCTTGATTGGACGACCCATTTCAATATCCCAACAAATACAAGTCATATCACCAGAACTTGACAAGATTTGCTTATCATTTGAAATGAATTTACAAGCACTGATATAACCAGTGTGTTGACTCAATTCACGGTGAGGTGTTGTTGGTTGAGTACTATCAGAAGCATCAGTCAATTGGTTAATGTTAAAGATGGAAACAATATTGTCCAAACCACCAGAAGCAACATATTGACCAGAATTTGAGTATGAACAAGTCATAACCCAGTTAGTACGGAGAGTAATAGCATGTTGTTTGAATGTTGTCAATGCGTTCCATATAATAAGTTTACCATCTTGAGAGGCAGAAACCAACAATTTGCTATCTGGAACTGGACTCCAAGCACAG
The DNA here is from genome assembly GCF_000004985.1 of Naegleria gruberi. NCBI lineage: Eukaryota > Heterolobosea > Eutetramitea > Acrasida > Naegleriidae > Naegleria > Naegleria gruberi. The sequence goes on along the minus strand of NW_003163248.1, from coordinate 125,137 downwards.
CTGTAAACTTTACCCAAATGTCCACGAAGAGTATTTCTAACTTTGAATTTATATGGGCCAACAGCTGGAACATCAAGTTTGTTGACTAGTTTTGATCAAATTTAAATTGTTATTATTAGTTGGTTATTATTGTTGTTACAAGTGTAAAAATTATTTGTTTAGATAACGGTGAAAAAACATTGTAAAACAACAACAAAATAATATTGGTTATAGATTGGTTAATTGACCATTTCGAATACAAAGTATATACTTACGTTTAGCATCATTACCACCTTCCATACTCTTCTTGATTTGATCTTGCAAAGATTGGGCTTCTTGACGAGCCTTGTTAATTTGTTCTTGAATAGAAGCCATTGTATTCTATATATATTGTTCTATTCTATTTAGTTGTTGTTATTCTTGTTGTTTTGATCAATGAACGTTGCGCTCGTAAAGTAAAAAGTTTGTTTTGCGGTTCGAGAGAAGTTGAAATGTCGTTAAAACGGCGCGCTCTACAAACACACACAAGTTGAAGCAATTTTTTTTAAAATGTTTTTCATGAGGTTGACGCGCATCTCGTTTGGGAACGTGCCATCAAAAAATTGGCTGTCAAAAGTCCACCATCAACCAGCGTCAAAAAGAAGTTGGGTGATGAAACAGTTGTCATACACAACACTAACCAAATTCTGAACGTCATCCATTGATGGTTAATTGAGTGAAGAATATCTGTGTTGATGGAACCTGATATCAATAATGAATTGCATCATGAAAGGGTTGATAATGAACAAAGAACAAATCTTTTTAACAATCACTGATAAAGATATTAGGTTCATGTTGATTAGTTGCAGTTTGTTTCTGGGCAAATAGTTTCGTTTCGAATAAGTTGTGAACGAAAGACAATTCGGAGAAAAATGTGATAAATAAATTAAAAGTTCCCTTTTACATGGATGGTCAAAATTTCATGTGCTCAATTCATTTGTTTGCCTCAATATTTCTCTAAACCAAACTTTCCGGTCTACTATTCAATAACTTTACAATTTGTAAATATCTTCAAGAATTGGCTCTTCGGTATGGAATCAATTCATGGTGACAAGTTATCAAAAAACCTTTCCAAACAAAGTGAACATAATCTGAACGAGGAAGAGGTTTATCAATTTAATCAAGGTTACTATTTAGAGCGAAACAGGAAAACCGTACCCAAAGCAACCTCAAAAGAAATAATAGGCAAACTTGATGCTCCACTTTACATACTGGTATCTTGTAGCTTACAAATTTCTCATTGTCCAACGGTTCATATTTAGTTGATTTGTAATTGAAAACAAAAGCAATAAGAGAGATGAATTGTTACAATAATGAATGAGCTATGTTCAAAGTGCATAGTTACTTCTCCAAGTAACACAACAACACAAGGTTCATATCTGATTTTTCATTCCGATGAAGAGAATGAGTAATTTTCATGATGAAAAAATAGGAGTGATGGATTGGGGGATTATTGCTAAATGAAACTATCTCATCATTATTCGGATTTCAAACAATAACCTGGAAAATTGTATTTACATGTTGCATAGATTTTGATTACAGTAAAATATTTCTGTAAATTGAGAAAAAGGTGGACATGGATAGATTTCTATTATCAAATAGACATCTCTCACCGCTCTAAACACTTCCCTGAGTGCTTGTTTGTTTTCTGATAGATTTGAATAGAAACAAACTATTCCAATAATTGGTTTGGTATTGATGGTGGCCTTTTGAATTAGTTCCAAGGTTTCTTTCAATTTATCCTCAGAGAAAGTTTTTGGCCTAAATAGAATTACATCCATATTGCTACATTTCTCAGTAAGATTATTTAGTACCTTCTCTCTATCCAAACTTTGAGGGAATATTTTACAAGTTATTCGTGTCATGGATGAGTAGAGGTATTTTTGTTCTTTTTCGTGTGCTGGATTCTCAAAGAGAATTAGTATCTTTGGTTGACCTTTCTTCTTAATTGAACGAGTATCTAGTGGACAAATCAGACTTGGTTTGACTTGCTTCAAATATTGGAGAGCAGGATAGTTTACATGAGTGGTTTCATTAACAATATCAATCAAGACATCTGGGCATTCGACAATCTTTTCTTCTATGAATATTTCACAAACCTCGGGAGTGCTATCTAGAATCGATTCAACATCTGGGAGAAATCTATTAAAATCAATATTGTTGAATTTCAAATATTTGCATGTGAATAAGACAGTAAATGAATCAACATTCTTGATATTTTTTGTAATGTTTTGCATTTGTTCCAAAGTTAGTATGTGGCCTTTTTTCATAAGATTTTCAGTGAGTTCAATATTTTTACATTTCAAAGTTCGAAGCAGTAAAGAATCGTCAAAATGATGGTCCTTGTATAATTTCATTACCTTCTCCTTTGATTTTTCTATATTTCTAAAAAACCCATCAATTCCATAATCTATCAAATAATCATTAACATTAGAACTGTATTCCCCATTAACCAAACTCATCAAAATTGAATAAAACCCATCAATAGGGACATTTGGAAAGTGTGAATCCTTAAATGAAGTCAAACTCTGAAGATTTATCTCTTTCACTTCCTCAATATCAGTCTCCACCATGTGATCATAATAAGATGATCTAATGGCATGAATTGTTAATGTTCTTCCATTACTAACAATATTCTTATCATCATCACATTCAGTTTCAATCACAAAATTATCCTTAGATAGTGACATTAATCGGAAAGTGAACCTTTCATGGTCGGAAGCAAGCTCTAACTGAACAGTGTTGTTCATCATCACTCGATAATATTCTTAATCGTCTTTTAAATTCCAAATAATGATCATAAACAATCGGATCATACAAGGTATAATATTCAGTCCACATAAAAGCCTTATCAATTCTGGTAATCAATGGCTTCCATTCCTTTGAATGTTCCTTGAAGAAATCGCCCTCTTCAACCACTTGATTCCAAGCACTGCAGACCAGATTGTATCGAAATAAAACAGCTGGTCTAATACAAAATGAAAAGATGGAAGCCACAATCTCGGGTAATTTAAGGATGTTTGCAGACATTTTTTTTACTTTTTAAAAAACAATTAAATTTTAAACCAATTTTTTAATTTACAAATCGATAATCATCTTTCCAAACTTATCACCAGTAAAGAGTTTAATGAGGGCCTTTGGTACATTTTCCAAACCTTGTACTTTTGATTCCAAAACCTTGAGTTTTCCCTCATTAACCCATTGAGTCATTTTCTTGACACCTTCATCCAATCGATTGTAAAAGGAAGAGACGATAAATCCCTTAACAGATAATTCTCTGGTAATGTAGAGATAGTTCAATCTTGGTCCAAGATTACTCATTCTATCTTCAATATTATAATCACTAATTGATCCACAACATGAGATTCTGCCATATCTATTCATGGCAAGAGTTGCTGCATCCAAAACGAAACCTCCAACATTATCAAAATAACAATCAATTCCAGTTTTTGGTTCTGCTGCTTTTTCAATTGCATCTTTGAGAGCTATTGGATCATTGTTGTAATCTTTGTAATTGAGAATGACATCAAATCCTAAATCTTTCAATTCTTGTTGATTTTCTGCAGGTTGTCCAGTAATACCAATAACTTTACATCCATGAATTTTGGCAATTTGACCTACCAAACTTCCAACAGCTCCTGATGCAGCAGAAACAACCACAACATCTCCTTCTTTTGGTTGACAAATATCCAAGAATCCAAAGTAAGATGTCATTCCAGGCATACCAAGAGCTCCCAAATAATATGAAAGTGGAATTTTACCAATATTTGGGTCAACTTTTTGATAATTTTTCACTTGATCTTGGTCAATCTTTACAATTTGATGTAATTGCCATTCGAAATGACCAACAAGAACATCTCCTTCTTTAAAAACTGAATGATTGGATTTTAAAACCTTGGCAACACATCCACTACTGATAGGCTTACCAGTTTGAAAGGTTGCAGCATAATGTTTTGCCATTGCATTCTTTCTCATTCTTCCTCTCAAATATGGATCAACAGAAATGTGCAATAATTGGACCATAATTTGATCTTGATCAAGTGATTGATCAAAATTGAACGGAACTTGATCGGTATATTCAAAATCTGTCTCCTTGATCATTCCTTCAGGATAATTAGTGAAAATGAGTGCTTGTGTGGTTGTGGACATTTTTTTGATTGTGGGCACATTCAAGTCATGACGAGTAACAAATTTAAAGAGATTACAATCTGCGTGCGTACTTGAGACTTGCTCGATAGCATGATTTTTAATAATTACTCCCTTGATTATCAAGACCTTAGAAAATGAAAATCTTTGTGAAATTTGAAAGATATCGAAAAGGCAGTACAAAAAACACGTTTTTTATTCCGGAATTAAAAAAAATGAATCAACATGTGGTAGGCAAAAGCTTCCTTGTTGTTCTGATGATTACCATCATCATCGTGATTGTGTCGTATTTTGTCATTGAGAATGTCTCAGCTAAAAATTCAAATATGCAACAAATTAATTTGGAGGATTTATTCGGAGGTGGAGAGAATGAAGTCTGTGGAATGACTTGTCCAAAGGGACAATCATTAATTAAAAAAGCAGGTTATAAGGCTATTTTTAATGGATGTGGACCTTCGGGTGAATTTAACCACATTTCAGACAAGATTGGATTTACTAATTGTTGTAATGAACATGATATTTGTTACACTGATTGTTCTAAGAGTAAGGAGCAATGTGATTCGGAATTTACCGAATGTTTAAATGGTCACTGCAAAACAAAGAAAAAGAAGGAAAAGGATGAATGTTCTACAACAGCAACAATGTTCAGTTGGGGAGTGAATGCTTTTGGATGTGATGCCTATACAAAAAGTATTCAAGAAGCTTGTGAATGTAAATCAACAAAACACGATGAATTGTAAAACATGGAATTCTTTTAAGGTTGAACAAGTTGGCTATACATTCATTCACAATTAATAGAAATTTCTATCATTGAGGAATATAAGGAAATTTCTAAAATTTTTTAGTAACCTTTGATTTATTTTCCACGGAGGTCTTCAAATAAACTCCGGACAACCAAGCTCCTGATTTAAAATTCCTAAAAAAAATGAAACATCTAGTAACAGGCAATCAATTAACTGCAAGAAGGTCTTCATCATCCATTGCCTTCCTTGTAGTGGTCTTACTCTCTACCATGATCATCATGTCCACAAATTTTGTAATCTTAACAAATGGTTTCCAAATGAGCCAGGATAAAATCGATAAGATTAATTCCAATCCGAATTCAAAATGGAAAGCCACACGATATGAAAAGTTTGAAACACAAGAGTGGAAGGATTTTGTGAAGAATCTTCCTCAAATTGATGATTCATTAGCAAATTCTCCTTCATCATTTACCTCCAGAATTGGAAAGAGACATGTGTATCATCAAGAAAACAATGATGATATTCCATTAACATTTGATGTGAGAGAGAAATGGCCTGGGTGTGTATTCCCAGCCAACAATATTATGAGTTGCAGCGCAGTTGGCACATTCACAATTGTTGATTCCATTTCTGATAGATTTTGCATTGCAACTGGTGGAAAATTCAAGAAACTCCTCTCATCTCAATACATGTTGGAATGTGACAGAGACAGACAAGGTTGTCAAGGTGCAGTAGAATCTAATATTTTTAGCTATTTGGAAGGAAATGGAACAACTACTGAGGAATGTATTCCATATAGCAGTGGAGGTGGTGAAGTGTTTGATTCTTGTTCAACCCAATGTAAAGATGGATCTCCATTGAAAAGATACAAGATAAAGAAGGGAAGTGTTGGTTCATTGGATATTATCACAGACATGCAAAGGGACATTATGAAATATGGTTCAATTACTGCAGGATTCAAGATGTATTTGTAAGTACATTTGAGTTTACAAAAAGTGTGAATGAAACTTTGACACAAGTGATTTATATAATTACAAGAGTGGAGTTTATCAACATTTGGATCAAGATATTGGATCTTTTTCATCCACTAAAATAATTGGTTGGGGAGTTGCTGAAGACCAAACTCCATATTGTAAGTTTACAATATTTCATCATGTTAAATAATTAACACTTTAAAGGGATTTGTGTATTTGAGTTTGGAACGGATTGGGGAAATGTAAGTTTTTCATCTATTTCCATGTCAATTAGATAATATCAATATCTTTTAAAAGAATGGAATGTTTTGGATGTTGAGAGGTGCTGATGAATGTGGAATTGAAAGTAGTGCATGGAGTGCTCTACCAGATATTTCAAATATTTAAAATAATACACATTTAAAACTTTCTTTTATTTCAAATGGAATAAATATTTAATAAATTAATAATTTAATATGAGTAAAAATAACTTTGTTGATTACAAAAAAAAATGAAAAGACAAGTAGAACAGATTGATGCTCACACCCATTCCGATGATGATGATAATAGTGATTCTGATCATGATGGCAATATTAACGGATCATCATCAAATAAGAAAAGAAAATCACTCGGAAGGCTAATATCTGTATTTTCCAAGGATTTATGTTTTAATATTTGCGAATATTTGGATAGTCAGTTTGTATTATCGGTGGCTCGTTTAATTTCTGTGGATTGGTGGCATGCTTCTGAACTCTTGGATTATTCGTTGGAATTTGTTGAAATTACTGCAAGTAATGATGAAGGTAAAGAGTATTTAGAATCAATTTTTGAAAGTCAAGTATTGAAGGATAGATTGAAATGTTTAACATTCTCTAGATGCTGTTTAGGAGATGGAATTGAGGTTTTCAGGGAACTGAAAGAGTCCAATACAGACATTTCCTTATTTCCCAACTTGACCAGTCTTGATTTGAGTTCCAATCATTTATCAGATGAAAATATTTGTGAATTTTGTGGACTAATTGATGAGAAATTCATGTGCAATTTGATTGAATTGAACTTGGAATTCAATTCAAGTATTGAAAACCTTTATCCGATAGCTAATAATGAAATTTTGAGAAAAAATATGAAAACAATCAAATTGAATGGTATTAGAGATCCTTGCAAGGCTATTTCTAGAATGGAAAGTTTAACTTGTCTTCAGATGAAACATTGTAATATTGAGGAAGGTAGTTTTAAACAACTTCTCCAAAACGAAAATATGAAAAATTTATCCAAGCTGTATATTTCTGACGTTTGTGACGTATCAATAATGGAAGAATTGGCAAATTGTCAACATATTTCTAACATTGTGGAATTAATTACACATTCTTGTTATGTTGATATGAGTGGAAATTATTTCAAGCATCCCAAGTTTTCTAATTTGAAAATATTAGAGTTTGAGGGAGCAACAGTTATCAATATAGATCAGTTGCACCAATTGAGTAAACTAGAGACTTTAGCAATGCCTGATAGTGGACTAACTGATCTAGAAATACAGATTTTATGTGGAGGAGAATTTGGAAAGACATTGAAAAGGCTGGATATTTCATATAACGAAAAACTTACAGATCACTCTATAGATCTAATTACATCCTCATTTACCAAATTATCATCTTTGCTGTTATATGGAGTTGATAATCTCTCAATAGAGTCTACAAAATACATTACCAATAGATTGAACAATCTTACAGAGCTAGAGTTGGCGGGCCGAGACCAATCTATGAGCTATCAGTATTTTAATTGTTCCAATATGAAAAATCTCAAAATCCTAAAGCTGTTTTCCCACCAAATGGGTGATATTGGATTGGGTACACTTATCAAAAGCCCATTCTTGTCCAATTTGGAGCATTTATGGTTGCGCCATTGTAATATCGCTAACGAGTTTTCTATTTTGCTTGCTTCAAAGGAAAGTCAACTAAAAAAGTTAAGAGTTTTGGATTTGACTGAAAACCCAGACCTCGTTTTTAGTGATACATCTCTTGGTAAAGAATGGATTCAAGATGAAGAAGAGGAAGAGGAAGAAGACATGACCATTAAGTACATCATCAGAAGAAATATTCCAAGTTTGGAAAGATTGCATTCAAATTAATTTACTATTTCCTTATCTCATTACAATGTGTCTTTGGAACCAAAATTTCTAACAAATGATTTCGAACTTGTTGGCTATAAAACATGTAAATATTGTATGGACTTGGATTTAAAGAAATTATTTATTTTACATTGATTGATGAAAATATTGAACATTTTACATTAGCATTTTCTTTGCTTTCCATTCCATTTGAGCTGTTGCAAAACGATTGTAAACATCCAACATTTGATTTTGAATACTGATTACTACAGCATCAAACATTTCCAATTCACCACTATCTAACTTTTTACGTATGGTTTCTCTTTCATCTTTTGTACAGTCGAGAGTACGAACATCCTCTTCATGTAGGAATGATCCAGAAGTTGGTAGCTCAATAAATATATTGAAAATTTCGTGTGCCTTCTTGCATCTGTCGAGTTTTCCTGTAAATGTCTTGTACTCATCAACGGAATCCAAGAACAAAATGTACTCCTCAGCATGCTCCTTCTTACAGAATATTCTAAATTGTTTTCTGGCATTGGGACTGCAAAGAACAGCCTCAAGAGTGCAATACTCATGCGCTGGTACTCTTTCCATTTCCTTCTTGTTTTCCTCAACTGCAACTTGTAGCTTTGGAGGTGGTATTATGAGATTGTTGTGTGCATTATTTGTTGATGTACTGTTTGTCTTCTTACGACCAATGGCACTGGCTACTTGGGAGAGGAAACTCTTTGAGTGTTGCTCCTTCTTGATTGCTTCAAGTCTGAGATTTTGTTGTAATTCATCAATTTGAGAATCTATTTCCTTATTTCTTTCATCGTTGAATCTTGTAAAGGTGTCTTTCAAATTATTGACGACCAACCATTCCAATTCATTGAAAACTTCAGTGGAAAAGAATGAAATATTTTCCTCATTTTCCTCAGCAAGTGTTAAAAAGCTTGTTACAATCTTTGATTCTAAATTGACTGGAGTAGAATGTGGAGAATTGCTTGACACAAATTGAGAAACCAATTCTTTGAATTTTAGCTTTCTTTCACTTGGAGATTGGATCCTTTTATAGGATTGAATTTCCTTCCAGAAAAGAATATTTTCCTCTGAATGATCCTTGGTGCAATATTGTGTGAATTCCTCATTGATAGTTGGATTATTGAGAGCTTGTTGAACGGATTGAATCTTGGCCTTGATTCCATTTTCTTCGTAAAATCTAGAACGAGGTGACAAGGTTGGAGTTTCGAATAAGTGTTGATTCTTTCCTCTAATGACCTCTTTGAGTTCCAAATCTTTTGGTTGATTCCAAATCTGATCAGTATTTAAACTTAAATTGGTGCTCATTCTGTGGTGATTAACTTTTGGTGCAGTTCTGGCAAAATCTCTCGATTTGGATCGTTGATGGTCCTGTCTAAATACCAATGAGAATGCACTACTTGTGGCATCACTGAGTTGTGATGGTGATTCTCCACTTCTCGGAGAAGTAACATCCAATGATGAGCCACTAGAATTAGACTCTTGAGCAATTTCTTCATGAGTTTTCTTAATATGACCCTGAATCATTTCAAATTCTCTCTCCTGAGAAACAATCAAATTCAATAAGGAACTCTTTTGTAAATTTTGTCCAATTGAAACCAAATGCATTGAGGCAGCTGAAATATTGGACAAGAATGGAGAATTTACATTTTGTGAAAATGCAGTAAAGCCACTATCATTAAAACTTGGATTTCTGAATTGATTGAGAACATTTTGTTGTTGTTGACTTGAAACCTTATCTTCAAAAAACAATTCAGCATAGTACAAGATGGTTTCTATACTAAACATGTAATAGTGAGACCTCTCTGCAAATTTTCTCTTCTTCTCTGGCTTAATATTTTGAATAATTCCAATTTCTAATAGAAATTGACCAAAAGTTTCAGCCTGAACCTTTGACCAAGCTTGTTTAAAAGAGAATGATTCATCATTATACGAAAGTACTGATTGTTGCTGCAGTTGATTCGATGGATTAAATATCTTGTAGAGTGAATTGATTTTCTCAACAATATCCATATGACTCTTAATTCCAGCATAGTTTATACTTGGAAAGTAGAGCATTTGTTGTTTGTGAAGTTGTGAAGTTAAGAGAGAAATAAAAGTCTTGCATGTGAAAACTTTGTCAAAATTCTTTTTTAAACTTTTCGAATATCTTTGACTGAGTGGGATTTGAGTGGCAATCCAAATAACAATGGAAAAGAGAATATCATTGGAGTTTACCATTTCTAATAGTGATTTGTATACATTGTTGGATGAAGAATTCGAAAGTAAACTATTCTCGGAACGAGAGTGAACAAGTAATGGTGTTGTTGATGATGATGAATTACTAGTGTTAGAAACAGTTAAAGGAGGTATCGAATTTGGAGCAATACTCTGACAATATAATTTAAACAAATCAGAATGCTTTAAATGTTGTTGTTCAATCCTTTCGTATAATGCAAAAGAAGATAAATCCTTGAGAGAATGTTTCAAATCAACTAAATGGTCAGAATCGGATTCTTCTTTTGAAGGGACTTGACGGGAACTCAAGAGAGAAAGATCTTCACTTCCACTCAATACATTGGAACGAGAGGAAAAGTATGACATTTTTTTCACTTTTTATTCGAAACTGGAAAAGTGTTGATCAAGTCATCTGTCTAATAGGTATGGCTACCGAATCCTTTTGATATTTCATGTTATTGGATTTGGTAGCTACCGTCTAATTAAACTATTTCCAATCTCCAACAATTTGTGAATAAAACATTTCTCTAGTCTTTTCCTTCACCTGATCCAATGTTAAATTATGAGTATCCAAGTAGGTCACTTCAATTGGATTATGTGGAATGACATTATCATTATAGTGAGCTAATTTTTCAAGCACAACAGATGCAATTGCTTGTGAATTGATTCTTTGTTTTGCTTCCTCAATGGTCAATTGATTTCTACTGCAGAGTCTTTGAATTCTCTCCTCTGTATTACTCACATCAATGACCCAAACTTTATCAATTCCTTGTTGCCATTCAGCATCGACTAGAACTGCTGATTCAATTAGGCAGACAACCTTCTCATTGATGGCTTCTTGTTCAGCCTTGGAGATTTCCACATTGATTAATCGTTTAACTTCTGGCCATACAATATCTGTGAGTTTCTTCATCAATTCCGAATTTCCAAATACTACCCTCCCTATTTGTTGTTATTAATCATTATTCAATAATCCAATATTAAATTAATAATTATTAAATTATTAAAATAATTATTTTGATCATGTATACAGAGGTGAGAATAGATTATATAATATAATTACCTAACATTCTTCTATTAATTTGTTGTTGTTCATCCAGAAGAGAAGCCTCCTCTCCTACAATTTGCTTCACTAGAGGAGTAAAAACCTCAACAACCTGTTTATAACATTCAGTGCCAACACTATAGGCTTTCCAACCCAATTCATCAGTAGGAATAACATGGAAGAATATCTTGTGGTGCTCTGATGGTGATTGTGAGTGTAATTGTTCATATTCCTTGATGAGTTCGCCCAGATAGGATACGACAGTACTCTTTCCAGAGCAAATACCTCCTGTGTTGTTTTATTACGTAATATAACGTTGTTGATGAAGATGATAAATACATCAGCAATAATAACACATACCTGTTAATCCAACAGATTTCAATCTTTTAGGCTGACTCGACATTTTGTTTTTTTCTTCTATGATTATTATCAATAGTTCATGAACTTTTGTTCCGCACACTACTAGTTAAAAGTTCTCTCTCATCATGTTTTACCATTAATAATTTAATAAATAATAAATTGTAAAGTATGATGATGAGGTAATTGCCACCAATAAGCAAGATTTTGGTTTTGATGAAATCATAAGAACAAAAAATGAGTCAACAACAAACATCACCATCATCTTCAGTACAAGAATTTGCCAAACATGCACACATTGATTATATTCAACATTTAGAGGAGAAGGAACAAACAACCTTCGAGTATTGTGTTACGGAACATTTGAGAATGTCGGGAATGTATTGGGGATTAACAGGTATGGATTTGATGAGTGAATCATCGAAAATGAATAGAGAACATATTTTGCAATTTATTAGAGATAGTTATCATGCTGATGTTGGTGGGTTTGCTGGAGCTCCTAATCATGATGCTCATATTTTGTATACATTATCAGCTGTTCAATTATTGGTTCTCTTGACAAGTAATATTGAAGAGTTTTTAACTCTTGAACAAATTGAAAAAATTGGTGAATTTATTGGATCTTTACAAAAGGAAGATGGTAGTTTTTCAGGAGATAAATGGGGAGAAATTGACACAAGATTTAGTTATTGTGCACTCAATTGTTTAGCATTATTGGGTCTTCTTGAAACTTGTTCAAATTATAGAGGTGACAAGATCAATAATAAGAAATATATCAATGTAGAAAAAACTGTAGATTATGTACTTTCATGCCAAAACTTTGATGGAGGATTTGGTGTTTGTCCTGGAGCTGAATCACATGCTGGACAAATTTTTACTTGTGTTGGTGCCTTGTCAATTGCCAAAGCATTGGATAGATTTGATCATGATACTCTTTCATGGTGGTTGTGTGAAAGACAATGCGAAAATGGAGGTCTCAATGGTAGACCAGAAAAACTTTCAGATGTCTGTTACTCGTGGTGGGTTTTAAGTGCTTTGGGAATTATGGATCGTGTTCATTGGATTAATGCTGAAAAATTACATGACTACATTTGCAATTGTCAAGACACTGAAAAGGGAGGTATCAGTGATAGACCAAATAATATGGTTGATGTATTCCACACCTTCTTTGGAATTGGTGGTTTGAGTTTATTAGGTTATGGAGACAAGTATGGTTTAAAGACTATTGATCCAACCTTTGCCTTACCAATTGATGCCCTTAAAAAGATTGGTATTGAAACACCATACACTCAACGATTCGATCAATAATTATTCATCAAAAAACAATTAAAAATCAATTCTTGTTACAATTTTGTCTGGGAACATCATCCCTCAATTCTTTTTACCGCCAAAATTTAAACAGAAAAAAATGATAGGACAAGAAACTGATAATTTTGAATCATCACGTAGAAAGAACAGGTCTCCTCCTTCTTCTTCTTCGGATCTGTCAGCATCAACAGGACTCTCTATGAAGACACTTAAAACACTGGAGAGAATGTCTACAAAGAAAACCGATGAGGTGAAATCGACCTTGTCTCAATCTACAATAAGAAGGCCGTCTTCATCAACGAGAAGAACCACATCAACAACCTCTACAACATCAGCAACGAGTAGTAATAACAGCGTTAGTGGAGGACAAAAGAATGACAAATTAAATAACTTTCTCAAATACTTGGAAGAGGCCGATAAGCCAGCAGTAATTCCCGAAGTTAAGAGTTATTCAACAACATCAAATCCTCTCTCCATTGTTCCACCATCTCCTTCTCACTCATACATTTCCATTAATTCATCAGCTTCCAATCAGAGACCATATAGTTTAGATAGTTCTTTCGATGAGGAATCAACAATTTCAGGAATTGAAAATGAAAAAGCAAATCCAACTGGTATGTTTTCTTTCAGGATTTTTATCTTATTGACATAACCAGCTGCGGCAGCTTCACTCTACGATGGGGTAAAGAATAAGATGAATACACTCAAGGCCACAATTAAGGAAAAGGATAGAAAGATTGGACTGTTGGAAGAAAAAATAACAAAGCTAAAGGATGCCTACAATAGTGTGGAGAAGAAATTGTAAGTATTCCAATTATTTATTTTTTTAGAATAGCCTGATCTTGAAATAGTAAGGAACACGAAAAGCAAATTTTGGAACAACAACAAAAGGAATTTGAAACAACATTCGCCAAACAAATCAAATTAATTGAAAAACTATTAAAGGAGAAGGAAACTCTGAATAACAAATGTACTGAACTGGGAAAGGAGGCAAAGGTAATTGATGAGAAGTATGAACTAAAGATTAAAATGTTGTCTGAAAGATATGAAAATGATCTGAAACGATCTAAGGAAAATTGGGAAGCTGCTGAAAAGGTTAGGAGAACTAACTGGATGGCTGATAAAGAAAAGAAAGTTAAGGAAACGATGATCAAGGATATGGAACCAGAAATTCAGAAAATGTTATTAGGACACAAGCAAGAAAAAGCAAAGCTTGAAGATTTTTATCAAAATGAAATGAGAAGACAAAAAGCTGAGCTATTGAAACAAGCTGACTCAAAAATGGAGGAGCTTAGAGAAAAGTTTAAACGTGAATTTGAATATTCTCTTGATAGAGCAAAGAATGAAAGCGTTTCAGAAGTTGAACTTCAGAAACAAAGAAGACAAAAGGAATTGGATGATTTGGAATCAAGATATAATATTCAAATCAAGAATGAAAGAGACAGGGCCGAAAAACTTCTCATGGAAGAACGTAGAATCTATCAAGACAATCTGGAAAAAGTCAAAGCAAGAGAAAAAGAACTCGAGGAAAAACATAGACTCGAAATTGAGAAGATACACAAGGACTATGAAAAGAGACAATCAGAGGATGTAACAACACTCAAAACAAAATGGGAATTGGAAAAGGAGCAGTGGCAAAATAATTATGCTCAAAAGTGCCAACAAGAATTAAGAGAAAAGCAAAAATCTCAATATGAGAAGATGAACAAGCAAATGGAAGACCAAGTTGAAATGATTATTTCCAAGTTACAGGATGAGTTCTATCAAAACAAACAACAAATTATCAAAGATTATGAAAAGAGACTTGAAAAGACAAGAAATGACTCTGATAATGAAATTTCAAGAATCAAGTCTGAATCCAATGATTGGAAAGAAAAGTATATGAATAGTGCCAAGAATAGTAATCAACTGGAGACTAAACTCAAGGAAAAGGATAACACAATCAAGGAACTAGAGCAAAGAATTGAAGATGATGAATCCAATCTCAGTACATTAAAGAAGAAAATGTCAAAGAAGGAGGAAGATTTGTCTATCACGATGAAGAGTGTTCGTGAGGATTTGGAATCCAAGATTAAACAAATCTCAAAGGAAAGAGATGATATTGTTGAAGAAAAGGCAGAATTGGAAGAATCATTCAAGAAGGCCGAGGAAGATCACAAGATTGAACTTGAAGAGTTGACCGAACAAAAGAATTCAGAGATGGAAGGTTTGATGGAGAATATCAAACAAGTCATCTCAAAGAAAGATGCTCAAATTCAAGAGTTGACAGAAAATCTTGTCAATTCTCAAGAAAAACTCCGTCAAACAGAAATGGTATTGGCAAAACACAGAGAAGAGTTAATTGGCGATGATGATTTTTAGGCTTGACTTTACAATGTATTCCACAAAGCCTTTTTTCACCTTATTAATAGAAGCACTGTGTTTTAAACACAATCAAAAAAAACAACAAAACACTTGACAAATGGCAGGTAAGAGAAAGAGAGCAGCTGAAGCAGAGGAAGAGTCTGCTGACGAAACAAGTAGTAAGGAAGAAACTCAAGAGGAAGAGGAGACTGAAAAGAAGCCTAAAAAGACAAAGAAGAAGGAAACAACCAAGAAGGCTCCTGCAAAGAAGACTGCAACAAAAGGAGCAGCAAAGAAGGGAGCCAAACCAACCATCAAGAATGAATCAGAAGCCAAGTCAATGATCCATGAATATTTAAAGAATCAGAATAGGTAAGTTTTTCATATTCCGATAATGTATTTCTAATGATGATGTTTAGACCTTACAGTCTTCAACAAGTAATTGATAATATGGGAGGTCAAATTAAAAAGGCTATGGTGACCAAGTGTTTGGATAAATTGGAGGGTGAAGGAGAGTTGGTGATGAAAGCAAATGGAAAGCAAAAGATGTGGTTCAGAAATCAGGCTGATCTCGAAGTCTTGTCAAAGGAGGAACTCAAACAAATAGATATTGAAATCAGAGATATTCAAAAGGAGTTATCATCATACAAGATTTCTAACCAAGAGCTTACTGCCGAACTCAACAAGTTGAACAAGGCACCAACAACAGAAGAATTGAAGGGTATGATTGAAAAGGAAAGAAAAGATCTTTTGGGAAGGCGTGAGAAATTAGAAAGATTAGAGAATGGTTCAATCAAATTAGTATCTCCACAAGAAAAGAAGGATGCTGTTGCAGGTCTTGAAAAGTATCTGAAAGAATGGAGAAAGAGAAAAGAGTTGGCCATGACTATGCTACTCGGTTTTGCAGACAAAGCAGAGATGAAGTTAGCAGATCTAACGGAAGAAATTGGAATTGACACTGATGAAAGTGTCCATGTAGATATTAAAACAATTGGAAAACTCAACTACTAAAACAATAAAACAGATTAATTCTTTCAAAAAAGCAATGTTGAAAATGAATCATTTTTAGAAGTCGCCCAAAATAGTAAACTTTTTATGGAAAGACATGAAACAAACTCCAAATAATTCAAATCTTTTCTGTTATAAGCGATCCTACTTTTATTCTAATAACTTTGAAAAAATGTCAAGACATACTGATGCAAGAAGGACTTGGCTGTAAGTACTATTTACACTTTCGAATAGTTTTCATCTTGACAAATATAAACTTTATTTCAGATTGACTGCATGTATTCATGCTCTTGGAATTTGCTTTTCCATAGCATTTGCTATTTGGTCACTCTTCCTATTCATCGTTTCATCAAGTGATACTGCTACCAACAGACCAAACATGATTAGTCCAAATCCATTGGCAGATTCTACTGCATGTTTAGGGAGAACACTTGTAAATATGATGTTAGCTGTCACATGTTTGGAATTTCTTGGAGTAATTCTTGGATTTGTAGCTATGTGTTCAGGTTTCCTTGATGTACTTTCTGATACTTTCTCTAGAACTAATCGAGTTCTCAATAGTGGTAATTATTCACCAGGAACTGAGGATGGTGGTTATGCAGTTTTGAGAGAAAACTGGATTAATGAATCTCCAACAATATTCGAAAATCAACCAGCTCAAGATCCAGTCTATATGAGTTCAAGTGTTGATAGAATGAATCCTCAAACTCAACAAGCAATTTCAGTTTCCACAGCACAAGGCATTGAAATGCAATCAACCACTCAACCACAAGTTCAATACAGTGAACCAACTCCAAATAATTACAGAGAGAAATCATACGAAATGCATTACGAACAAACTCGTGGTAATTCAATCTCTGCATGTTTCTGCTGTAGTATCAACTTGAATAAGTATACATTGTGCACTCATTCTTTCTTTAGAGTTTGTTGTGGATCTATCAAAACTTTGAATGGCATTGCAATTACCATCTTGTTGGTTTTTATGGCATTTTACAATTTTGAATCTCAATGTTATGTTCAATATCCTGTAATTTATGATATGATTTCTCCGTTCTTGATTGCTCAATTTGTATATACTGTTGGTGCATCACTTGCTTGTTTGTGTATTACTTGTGGTTCTTTTCTTTTCAATTTGTTGCTTGCAGTTGTGGCTTATTAACAAGTGGACAACTCATTACAAATAAATTTTCATATTAAACTTAATTCTACTGATAACTCTAATCTTGTCAGATTTAAACTTATTTTTGTGGGAATCATCAAAGTTATATTCTGAAACAATATCTCTTCCGAAAACATCAGAATAGTCATCATAAGTTAAGAATCGAGTTACTGGCCCAGTATAATAAAACCAAGAATCATCTTCCTCAATAATATCAGCATTACATTCCGTATTTTCCAAATCAGTTAATAGTTGAATTAATCCATTTAAACTGCCACTATATAATAATGGATCTTGAACAAAATTATGGGTAAATCGTATTTGGATCATTTTGGCTTCAATACTTCCATCACATAATTCATATGCAGAATTACATGTTAAAAATCGTGAATTTAGTGTCAAGCTATTTAAACTCAATTGACTATATGCTAAATCTTCTAAATTCTCATCACTTAATTCATAATCTAAATAAAGTTCTTTCAAAGTTTTGAAATTAGGGTGTGTGGCAATATTATACAAAGCATCGTCAACTTGGTCTTGACTATCATTAGAATATCTGCATGAAAGATTAAATGATTCCAATTTCATTTGTGATCCAATTATTGAGTTAACAATTCCGTAAATAGAACTAGAATAACAACTAAAGTGTTTCAAATTATTAGTTTCCAATGAGATACGATCAACATAATTCATTTCTAATCTTTCAAGATCAGGTAAGTTTAGTATTACAGTACCATAACAATTACATGATAGGTATTTCAACTTTTTCAGTTCACTAACTAAAGTGTAATCTGTTTGATATTTAATCTTTAAATGCGTTAAATTTTTGAACACTTTCATTTGTTTCTGATTAACACCACTTAGTTGACATATAACCAATCCTTCTAATTGTATATTGGATTTTTTGTATGCTTCTAGATGATTAGCATTCATGTCCATCCAAGGGATTGCTAAGTGTTTGATGTTTTTCAAATTTCCATTCAAAAACCATTCCCAAATCAAATCACCATTCCATGGATGGTAGCCGGTATGTCGTCTTTCTATTTCTAATTTAGAAAGAGTTTTGTGAAATATAGAAGATTCGAATAATGTCTTTAAAATGTTACCATTATCTGTTATAATACTTAAACTTTCCAAATTAATTAATTGCTTAAGTTGGAATAATTCATTTAAGTTATGAAATGTAGAATTTGATAGATTTAAAGATTTCAATTTAAATGATTGAATATCTGAAAAATTGAATTTTCCCAAGTGGCAATTTCTAATTTCCAAACATTCCAAATTAGAGAAATCACACTTTTTGAGTATTTCCTCATAAAATGAAGTATCATGTCTTGCAAGTTTCAATTCTTTCAAATTGGAAATAATGCTCTTTGTTCCTTGGAAATTCAAATCTAATATTCTCTCCCATTTCAAATACTTCCAAATTTACAATTTTTGTAAAATCTACCAATTGGTTTTCTTGTTTCTTTGCTGGAATCGTGCTCTTATGCGAAAATGTTAATACTGAAAGTTGTTTCCAATTTGCGTTCAAAATTAATGATTCTGCCCGCCCAACACAATCAAAAACTTCCAATTGTGAAATTAAATCCAAACATTTAGATTCTTTCGTTAGTAATTTTGCCATAGCTTCTGAAAGCTTAGTCCACCTAAAATTCAAGAGAACTTTACAAAATAAACCAGATTCCAACATGGCAACAAAGCCTTCATGCAATTGCATTCCCCAATCAGTTTCCGATACAGAATCTCTCATAAATTTACTATTTTGAAAACAATCCCTTCCTTCACATTCCAAAGTCAATGAAGATTGTTTAAATTTTGATCGGATTGTTGAACACGAATTACACATAGATATCCAAGCCTTCACTCCCGACATGTACGGAATCAAGTGAAAGAGAAAGATATCAGAAGGCAAATGTTGCAACATTTTTTTAAAGTATTCATAGCAAGACTAGCTGGTGGAGAATTTTTAAGCTGTCTTGCTATGTTTAGATTGGTTGCAAAATTCCTGGAAACTCAATGAGAAATAAAGTTGTGAGTTGCAAGTTTCAAAAATTGCAACCGGCATTTCCATACTTTATTGTTTACAATAAGTATTGAATTTGTTGAAAAGTCAAAAATCATCCTGTGAGAATAAAGTTTTTTATGACATTTAACAATAATTCACGTTTCTTTTACAACATTTGTAGGTTAGCAACATTTTAAATTCCAGCGCCAAAAAGAAAATTTAAAAAAAAATGCCACAACGACCTAATTCGTATCAAGTCGTATTCGATCTTTCGGAGGATGAAGAGGAGGAAAATACATTTTCAAAGGCTAAAAAGATCATTTCATCACCACCTAGCCTCGATCCAGAAATAAATAGTAAGAAGAGAAAAAATTCTGTGGTTTCTTCCAATGACGAGGAATCACCATCATCAGGTTCGGAAAAACAAACAAATTTTAAGAAGGTAAAGCAGGATAATAGATCGACTATACATAAGAGTATTGATAGTTTTCGGAAGATGAAAGAGGCTGGACATTCTGCTTCGAAGGTTAGTCATATCTCTGTGATATCGGATAGTAGTGATGAGGAGAAAAGTCCTCCTTCAAATAATTCTGCCATATTAATATCATCTGATGAGGAAGACGATGATGTTGATTCTTCTGTACAACATATTCTTAATTATAGAGGCCACCATGCATCGAGTAGAATAATGTTAAATCTAGTCCTAGTAGTAGTAAATCAAAGCCTGCTAAAGCTAGTAGTAGTAAAGCGGACAGTGAAACAAAATACACAGTTCAAACATATCTGAATTTTAAAAAAAAGAGAACGTCACGACAGGATACAGATTCTGACTCTGAAGAGGATAGAGTAGTTTCTCCTGAAAAAGTTTCGAGAATTTTAAGGAAAACTCGAGAGAAGAAACTTTCGGAAAGAGAATTGGAAGACTTTATTGTTCATGAGGATGAGGACGAAGAAGAGGAAGAAAGTGATAAAGAGGGAGAGGAAGAATATGAAGAAGTAAGTCAGGAAGAAACTGAGGATGAAGAAGAAGTACCATATTCTCAAGGTGATGTGATGATGATTGGGATGAAATCTCGTTTAGTGATGATGAAATAGGTACACTTCTCACTTCAGAAAGTTTTTCTAAAAAAGAAAGAGAATTCAAAGAAAGAATGAAGAAGCGAGCCCAAAAAACTACAAACATGGCTGAGCTTATAGATGTTGGAAATGGTTGGAAAAAGGACGCAGACGACGACTATTACTTGGATGGAGGTCTCATTCTAGACAGAGATGTTTACACGAAACTATATTCATTCCAAAAAGAAGGAATCAAGTGGCTCAATACAAGATTCAATGCCGACAAGTACAGAGGTGGAATATTAGCAGAGTAAGTATTATTAAGGGTCTCTAATATATTTAATTTCAACTTTAAGTGAAATGGGATTGGGCAAAACTGTTCAAGTTTCAGCCTTTCTAGGAGGTTTGGCTCAAAGCAAAACAAGACGTTATTTAATTATTGCTCCATTATCAGTGCTTCAAACTTGGGCTAGCGAGCTAGATAAATGGGCACCAAATATCAAAACCTTTGTATTCCATAATTTATCATCCAAAGAACAGTACAACAGTATGGCAAGAGATTTTCATGGATGTGCTAAACAACAAAAGTCAGCTGCCATAATTACCACATTCAGAACTCTGGTCACATATACGGTTACTCTTGCTTCACTATGTGCAAAGCAAGAATTTGATATCACAATTGTTGACGAAGCGCATCAAATCAAAAATGACCAAACTGGAATTTCTAAAAATTTGAGAAAGATTGGTTCTAGAGCCAAGTTTTGTCTAACTGGAACTCCTATTATGAATAAGGTATTTATCCTTTATTTTTATTAATATTTAACAATTTATATTTACATTCATATTAATATTATAACATTGTATATTTATCATTCATATTTATCAAGCTTATGGAAATGTGGTCTATTTATGATTATGTTTTTTATGGAGACAATATTTTAGGAGACAAGAAAGAATTTAAAACAAATTTTGAGAGGTCAATTGTAAAATCTCGTAAAAGGGATGCCTCAAATACTGAAAAGGTACTAGGAAACAAACTCTCCCAACAAATGAGATCTTTAATTCAGCCATACATCTTGAGAAGACACAAAAATCAGGTTTTAGAAAGTGATCACAATGTAGGATTAGGAACAATTCTTAAAAAGCAGAGCACTGGTAAAGCTAAAATATCCCAAAAGAATGAACTTGTATTGTGGTGTTACCTCAGCAAGACACAGGACCGTGTTTATACCCAATATCTCAAATCCGAAATTGTTAAACAAATTTTAGGAAAGAAATCAAACAGATCATGTATCTTCTCTGCTCTAAGTACATTGAAAATGTTGTGCAATCATCCAAGACTTAATAATGGGTCAGCACAAATTTTAAATAAGGATGTTAATGAAGATGAAGCCTTTGAGAATTTTATATCAGAAGGAGATGACAAAGATTATTTAGATACATCTGGAATGACCTGCAAGGAATTAATTGAAGAAAGCTCAAAGCTTCAAATAATTGTTAAACTATTGAAGGAACACAAGAAGACAGGGCACAGAACCTTGATATTCTCCCAATACAAAACAATGTTGGACATTGTAGAGAGAATAATTACAGAACACTTAAAGTTGAAAACCTTGAGAATTGATGGAGGTGTAGCAGCAAAAGAAAGACAAGCCAGAGTAGACTTGTTTCAAAAAAACAATATGTATTCTTGCTTTTTGCTGACAACTGGTAGTGGAGGTGTTGGTTTGACTTTGACTGCAGCTGATAGAGTCATATTGATAGATCCACATTGGAATCCTGCTGTAGATCAACAAGCTGTAGATAGAGCTTATAGAGTTGGCCAAACCAAAAACGTTGTTACATACAGACTTATTACAGTAGGAACCTTGGAAGAAGTAGTTTATAGAAGACAAGTTATCAAAGACGGGTTAATTAAGAATACACTCACAAAAGAGAATCAGTACAGATACTTCACTTCAGATCAGGAATTATTGGAAGTTTTGACTTTAAGAGACAAGCAATCATCTGAGACTAAGAAATTATTGGCTGAGTTGCATCCAAAAGGTGAAATTTATGAGGAACTAGGAAACCATGTAAAACAATTGGAAGCTTATTCGGAAATTGATGGAATCACTTGGCACGATATGTTGTACAATATTGAAAGTGACGACATTAATGAAACATTCAATTATGAAGAGGATGCTTTCATTCAACAAAATCACACTATTACCAATTATGTGAAGAGACACGAGCAGAAACTACAAGACCAGCAACAACAAGTTGTGGATTTGAGTTCACCTGCCAGGAATCCCAAGTTAAAGAAAAGACATGCACCTTCCTCTTCAGCTTCAGCTCAACCAATTTTCCCAATACCACCCCATTTATTGGGAGTTCCTGAGGCTTACATTATAAATCACCCTCAACAACAGGTATTCCACAATCATCAACAACCTAATAATGTACAAATGCCTCATCCACAACACAATCAACCCTTACCTTATCACTCACAACACAATCAAATTCCACACCCACATCCACATCAACAACCTGGCTTTTCTTTCCAACCTAATCATACCTTTTTACAACAGCATGAAAATATTTCTCCAAATGGTCATTACCATCCTCAACCTCAACACTACCACAGACAACCATTCCCTCCACAGGTAGCTCACCATCGTAGCAGTAATGGAGCATCATCATCGATCGACATCACAGACGATACAGTTGTTTCGAACAATAGACCTAAACGACCTCAATATAAACCACCTCCATCGAACACTCAAGAAGATCCAGAGATTATAGATGATGACGATGATGAACCTGTAGAAGAACAACCACCATCCCTACCACTGATATCCCATAATCTCAAACAGGAGGTCATTAATAACAATCTAGCTGCAGACCCTGAAGATGATGTACCAACTGATGAAGAAGACGAAACCAATCACCAGACAAACAATGAACCACAACCATCTGATTCCCAACACAAAGAAGCAGAAGATAGTACTGGCATTGAAATGACCGAAGAAGAATGGTAACAACAGATTTTGGCGCGCTCTCAACTACAATAAAATCGTTGCTTTTCATTTTTAAAAAAAATGATGCAAACCACATCACCCACTTCTGCAGGAGGATTAAGATCATCTCTCCATTC
Organism: Naegleria gruberi; assembly: GCF_000004985.1. Taxonomy (NCBI): domain Eukaryota; phylum Heterolobosea; class Eutetramitea; order Acrasida; family Naegleriidae; genus Naegleria; species Naegleria gruberi. Next base: position 101,509 of record NW_003163248.1, on the reverse strand, counting down.
CTATTCATATAGACAGAGGTATGAACCACAGGAGCAGGATATTCCGTGTTTGATTAGGGAGGTTTTGTTAGCACCTTACTGTCCGAACGAGGATGTTACAAAATTAATTGAAGTTGCTTTGAATTATCATAATTCAAGTTTATATCAACAAGCCATCGATGTATATATTAGAGCTCAAAATATTTGGTTGGAATACATGTATGCAAAAAGGAAGAAGGAAATTTTGGATTCCAGAATGGATGACTTTCTTGAGTCGACTAAAAATTGGGATTTGCACGAACAGTTAGAAAGAAAAAAGGAAATGGAAAAAGAAGTTGAGGAAGAAATGATTGAGAATGGACAAAAGGATTATCTAACACCAAGAGAATTGGTATTTTTCAGATGTGCAATTGGATTAGTTTATCAAAGTTTGGGTAATGATGAGTTGGCTCTTTCAGAATTTATGGAAGCCAAAAAGTTTGCTCAAGCAATGAATGACAGTGATTCATCAATTCCATTAAGTTGCATTGGAAGTGTGTTCTATCATGTAGGACAGTTCTTACTAGCTCAAAAATACTATACAAAATCTCTGGAAATTAGACAGACCTATTTGGGTGAAGGTGTTGATACAGCAGTTTCAATGATAAACGTTGCAGCCTGTCTTCAATGTGTGGGAGATTTTCCTGCAGCTCATGATATGTATAATAAGGGAATTTCAATTCTAAATGAAAAGTTAGGACCCTCACATCCTAGAAGCTCCATAGCTAACAGAAATTTTAACAGATTTAGAACAAACTTTTTGAAACAGTAAGTTGTTAAGTTTCTTTTTGTTTCCAACAAGTTAAGCAGCTCATCATTTGATACTGTTGCAGCTACCCCATACACACCAGTTGAAATACCAATATTCAACAAGTCAATGAAACCTAAAACTGCCAAAAAGACTACCAAGACAAAGAAAGGAACCAAGAAAAAGAAGTAAATTGTTTTAATACTTTAGTTTATTTTGATTCATATAGTGGAATAATTCTGTTGAAGTTCTTGAGTGATATCCAGAAAAGTCAAATTCATCAGAGTCTTCCATAGCTGTTCTTATAAATCTTTCCAACTTTGGCAGTACCAGGTCTCTTGGATTGTGGTTTCTCATCTCTGCAAAATAGGCAACTGCTTGAGTTACATCATCTCCAACACAAGTACTAGAGAAAATCTTTTTAAAGTGTTCATTGTAATGGCTGAACTTTTCATTCTCCTTCTTTTGCTGCAATTCATACATCCATTCATCGTTTTCAACACTACTATTTCTCAATAATTCATAAACATTCTCTACATTCTTTTCTCCATTCTTTGGGTTGGCATATCTGTCAACAGGTCTGTCAACAAATTGAGCACCACACAAATAATGAGTTTCTTCATCAATAAGAACACTGGTTCCAATAAATGCATTCAAATTACACAAATGAATGGCTCTATCTATAACTGAACCAATATGGGCACTGTATCTAAGTGTCTTGTTACCAACATTACCACTCAACATGTTACCAGAAGCAACACCAATATGAACCTTAATAGAAGGTTGACCATCCCTCTTGAAAGTTTCATTATTTGAGGTTAAAGCAGTACTAATCTTGAGGGCAATATCAGCACAAGAAGAACTAAATCTATCAATCTTAATCATAAATTCATCATGGGACTTGATTTCTAAATCTGCTTTCATGGATTTACAAATAGACGATACTCCTGAAATCAATCTACAAACAACATGAGACAATTCATGATAATTTGAATAGTGCCTATCATCTAATCCTGGAATTTTCACATAAACAATACACAAATCCTTGTAAGAAAGTCCTAATTTGAACATGCTTGAATTTGCCTTTCCTCTGTGTTCAGAAAACTTTGAGTGGCCACTTCCGTTATGTCCATTTTCAGACATGGTTGTAAACGATGGCTTTGCATCTCCTTCTCTAAAACTGAATCCATTACTCAATTCGTTTGGATTCCCAGCATTCTTAGAAGAATCCTTATTTGCAAGATTATTGTTATCATTCTTCAAATATTCGAATTGGTTCAAAACTGATTCTGGAAGGAACGCTCTAAATTCTTTCAATTGACCAACAGTTTCTGTTAAACTTCCATAAATATTGCTAACTTCAGTAAATAATGATCTATGCTGCTCAATGCTCATAAGGTCCATGATTTCAATTTTCTGGAAATCACTTTCAAGATTCTTAAATGGTTTTGTAACGACTGTACCAATAACGATACTTAAAACAACACCAAAAATGGCAAAGAATAATGTAACACCAAGAATAACGTAACTACTAAGAATGGCACTTGCCTTAACTTCTGTTTCTTCTACAAACATTGTAATTTGCCAAACAATATTTGCATATGAGAATTGATACGAAGAAACCAAATACTTGTCAACTGTAACAACATTTCCTTCTTCTACTTTCATATCCAAGAATGCTTTCATCAAGCTTCCAATACCTCTTTCTTGAACATTTCTAACTGGAATTCTCTCAGAATCCAGATTTTTAATTGAGAAAGAAGCACCCATGACGTAGGCATCAGGACCCAGTTCAGTAACCACCAGGAAACCAGTATTAAGCAACTTGGTTGAAAGAAGGTACTGTGAAATCTTGAGCAAATTCAAGTTGATCTTTACAATACCAACTCTTTGCTTGATATTTGCTTTCAGTAATTCTCTATCATATACGGGCGAACTCCAATACATGGCCAATCCACCATTCAACACTTTATAGACGGGACCATAACCACCATTTGGATTAGTTTTGAGCATTTCCACAGAAGCCATATACCAATCTGTTTTAGCGACCACATAGGTAATATTCCTTGCAATGGTCATTATGTTTGCATCTGTGTGATTAACGCTGTACATGCAAAATCTGTTTGCAGCTGTATCTTGCCAAGCAAAGAATAACTGCTCAGTTGGAAACTGATTCAAATTGTAAGCATGAATGACACTCATATTATTTTCTCCAAAACATAAATTGGCACCTGTTATTGGAAAGTTAATCATTTTCGTGAATAGATAATTCTTCATTGCTAAGAAACCAGGTGTTATCGTAAACATGTGATAATCTTGAGCAACTGTATCTGCCATACTCTTTGCAGGCAATAATTGAGACATGAGGAAATTCGACACTTTTTCATACATGATTTTCATTGTAGTTTTCGAGTTATCAATTGAAGCAACTTGATTCATTTCAAAAGCAGTTATCCAAATTGAAAAGACAGTTAACAGAATCAGACCTGTAATGACCAGAATTAAGAACAAACGGATTGAAAGTAAGCAACCCAATATTGGATTTCGCTTTTTTGCTACTAAGGGTTCACTGATGGATCCATCCACTGAATCCAAATCATCTCTCTTCTTTATATCAAAACTCTCTGTTTCTTGTTGTTGTTGATTTGGTTTTGAAGACATTTTAGATTGAAGTGCTGGTTCTTCATTATGATGATGATTATTAGGCACAACTCTATTCGTTCCCATTTTGTTTTGTTTTTATATTGTTATGTAATGGAGATTAATAATTTAAGTATTTGTTGTGTGTAGTGTGAAATTATTACTGCTTTTAAGCTAGGTAATATATTTAGTTATATATAGAGTCTTAGAGGAGTTTGTTTTTCTTCTGTTGTGCAGATATTTTCACCGTATATATATATTAGAAGATGATGAAGATGTTAGATATGCAACAACAATACTACTACTGAGAAATGGAGGGCAAATAAAACGACACAACACACTATTTTGTAGGAGAATTAAGATAATGTCAGCTCTAATTGTTACTGTCTTTCTGTTGTTGCTGTTCTTGTTGAACTTGTATTGTTGTTGTTTCTTTTTTTAACGGTTGTGTTGTTGTTAAGGTTGTAAGGTTGTTTGGGTTCACTTCTTCTTGGTCATGCAATGATGTTTGTGTTGTCTAGAAGTTGAGAACACAGTGTGTTGAAAGCGCGAAGTGTTGGTGGGCTTGTGTTGTGATTGTTGTTGTGAAGGAACATTAAGTTGCTCCTCACAGCATGATTCACTGTAGTTGAGTGACTAACATGGTTATTTAACTCCCTACATGTTAATGCCCTTCTAATGTGAAGCATTTACAGAGAGAATTCGTGTACGGCACTTTAAATGGACTCACCTCAACGTGGTCTTGTTCCAAATAGTGATGAGTACTGTAGTTGCAAATTTTGTAATACTCGTGTCCGGTTTGTTGTGGTTGTAACAATTAATTTGGTCTTACTGTGTATTAATTTCAACATCTTTAGGCCTTAAAATGTATGTTGTCAATTATTAAGGGGCCATTTATTCTTCTTCATCATCATCCCCATCAAATGTAGAAGCAGTTGGTATGAACTCTTCTTCCTCAACAACAGTGTGTACAATGGGAGGTCTTTGTTTTGAAACTAAAGCTCCTGCTCTTGGTTTGAAGGCAGATTGAGATTCAGGTTGTGGGACTTGTTGAACTCTTTTAGCAACATGGAATTGTTGTCTTGTTTCAAAATATCTATTTGGTTCCTCCTCAGGTTCCATTGGGACTTTGAAATTCTCCTTTGTTTGGAATGTGGGAGGCTTTTCGCTCTCCTGTTGTGGCTTCATTGAATTCCTTGTTGTATTGGACTGTGTTAAAGGCAAAGAGTGATTTAACAAATAAGGTGAAATACCTGCTCTTGGTGATTCCTCTGGTTTCACGGAAGGAGGAATGTTTGTAGATAGGGAGGGATAAAGAGGGGTGTATGAATTCATTGTTGAGGAAGAGGACAGCTTGGCTTTTTCTTCTCTTTCTTCTCTTTCTTCTACAAAATTCACTCTGACATTGTTAACTGGCTTGTCAAAGAGCACTTTTTGTCTGTCAGGAACTTGAAGTTTAACATGTCTTCTCTCCAGAATGTCAGGCTCTTGTTTTTTGCTGAACCATTTCATGTTCGAAAACACAGAACCCAACCAATTCCAATTTGAGGTTTTAGGTACGTAAATGTCCTCTCTATTATGCAGGTCATTATGAACTTCCCTCTTCAAACCTGCAACCGAATGTAACTTGTTAACAGTTGGAGTTGGTTGGTGGTTGTATTCGAAGGCATTATTTTGGAAAAGGGATGGTTTAAGGCGGTTGTAAGGTTCATGTCCATGTTGTTGGAATCGATTCTGTCCACTGTAAAATCTGTTATTGTCATAGCTACCTTCTCTATCAGCATTGGTTAGTACTTGTCTAAAATTGTGAGAAGAACCCTTGACAAGATCATCTTGTTCAATTGTTGTCCTGACCTCTGTGAAATCCTCTGGCTCGAATTGCTTATTTCTTTGGAAGATGATTTTTTGAATTTTCTGGATATATTTGATAAAGTGGAGATGTAATTGTAATGAATTGTCAATTAATTTAGATCAAGTTTTCCATTTAGACATTTACATTCCATTCATGAAAAGAATCATCACTGTATCTACTTACCAATGCAACTACAAGAAAACACAAGCAAATCAAAATTGTCTTGACGTGAGCCTCTTGCACCAATAAACTTGAAATAAAACACGCCAACATGACGACAAAATAACCCAAACTCTTCTCATTGATAAAACTTGCCATTCCTCCAATAGTTGAATTCAAAATTATAATTAAAACTAGTGATGCATCACTCTTTCCGAATTTAATTAATGAATACAAGTAAAAGCACAGCAAGGGAATTTGGAAAAACAAACTCAACAATATAATTTGATGTTTGAAACTCTTCGTAATTACATGCCAATTTACAGATAATTGGAAATATTTAATGGCTCTTAATCCCATCACGAATAATACAAATCCCATCATGATCAAGAAGGGTAAAATAGGAATTGATATTTGTATAGATTGAAAAAGAACATATCCATCATCAAGATATGATTCCGATGATGATGGTGATGATGAATAATCATTACTCCTATATGATGATTGATATTGTTGTTGTTGTTGATGAGAATTGGAAGCTTGTTGGTGATGATTTACATAATGAATGTCTCCATCATGATAGTATTCAAATTCACTCATTTTTTAAAGTCAAATAAAACAAAAACTTTTTAATTTTTACAAAATATTATCATATTTAATTCCAAAATAATGAGAAAATTAATGAGAAAAAGACGAGAGTGGCATGTTTCTATTTCAATATTTGCGTACAATTTCATAAAGTCCACCTTTTCTTAGAGGACAATTTCCAACCAATCAAAAATTACCTCTGCTCAACCAAGTTTCTCTTACAAACACTTTTCCAACAGGAGAAAAAAAATGTCGACAACAAACAGCTCTGCTGCCTCTTCCACTTCTGTGGTCACTCAAAAAACAACCACAAACAATGACGAAGTATACATTCCAGAGGATCAGAAAATTCCAAATCCCAAAATGGCAGTCTTTAATCATGTAGTGCTAAAAGGAATACAATTGGGAGGATTTTTAGGTAGGTTTTGATCATTCCGATTTGTGTTATGATCATCATTATTGATTAAGGTGCCCTCTATACTCCAATTCACTTTGCTACCAAACAGTATATTCTTAAAAAGCCACTTGCTCATTCACTTGGTGAATCAATCAAGATTAAACTTCCTCGATTCATTTCGATAGGTACATCGATTGGATTTGTCTTGACTGCAGCCATGTATTATGGAAGAACTAGAACCTTTACACAGAATAATTTTGATGATAGAGCTTTCAGAATTGCACACAATAAGATGAATATGTTTTGGGATCAAATTTGGGTTGCCTCAGTTTTGGGTTCTGCAATCTTTTTCACCTTAAAGAAGAAACCAATGATCGTTGGACCAATGATTGGAAATGCAATTGGAACTCCATTGTTTGCTGCCTTGTGGCCAATCAAACAAAAATTGGATTAATTTGTTTATTGGATTGAATTTGTAGATTTTGTAATATAATTATGTTTTTTTTATGAGAATATCTTGGAGATTACAATTCTTATTTAACATTCGAATGATATCAACATGTCGACAAAGATTTTGATTAATGAAATTGTTTATTTTCTTCTCGTTTCCAAATGAATCTTAACTTGCTCATTTTCCATTAAAATTTGTTTCAATCTTTGAATTCCATTAGCAAATGAATAATCAATTCCAACACTTTCCAAATTTAATACAATTTCCAAAAGAAAAAGATCAGCCCACGTCAACATTCCTTCAATGAAATATCCACACTTAGTTCCATTCAATAAATTATTCAATCCACTAAATACTCTTTGCAAAGTTCCTTCCTTAAATTTCTTCAATTCTTCTTCTCTCTCTTTTTCATTACTAATTTCATAGAAAACTCTAAAGAATTCAAGCAAAACTTCATTTAAGGAAGCAACTACTTCTTCAGTGAGAATTGCATCCCTTCTTTCATTGAGAGGATATAAATTACCTTCCTGAGCAAGATATCTGGCAATTGCCAATGTTTGATAAACATGAAAATCATCGGAAACTTTCAAGTAGGGAAGTTGACCATATCTTGTAAATGGTTTATGATTTTTCCACGATTCTCCTTCGAGTCCAGTTAATTGGTATTCAATTTTACCAACTTGTGCAATTAATTTCAATAATTCCTTTTTCAATTTTGTGATAAATATTGTAAACCATCAGTATGTGCGGAATATAATTACCTCTTCGTGAGCTTTGAAATAAACAATTTCTACAACCATTATAGTGATGATTTGAGGCAACTTTTTTGAAAATTCGAATCAAAATAAATGTGCATCATTAGCTCTTCTTCAATCCAAACTGTTATCTCTCCAATTCTCATATATATGTGTGGAAATGATTCACAATATAAAGTGTGTAAAATATAATGAAAGAAAGAATTTAACAGATTGATTGGAAATCTTGAACATTGGCTATATATTTATTCGTGACTTTCTAGTAAATCCACCTTCTGAGTTTTTCCAATCTTGTACCATTGATGATTCTTGATATCTTGTATGGAAAATCTCTTTTCACAATTGACTTCCAAAATATTATGCAACAAATCTTTACAACATTTCGAAATATTCTGACCACAATCATCACTTCCCATTGCATCATCTCCATTTACATCATCCTTCAGTGGAACTGTAAAGTGCATGAGCAATTTCTGTTGAGCTCCACGAAATGGGAAACAACCAAACAGTATCTTATAGAGAAGGACTCCTAGTGCATAGACATCAACTTCAGATCCATATGCCTTCTTTAGTAACAGTTCAGGACATGCATAATTACTATTTCCACAAAATAATGTATGTTCCTTCTTAGTGAAATCTGTTGGTTGACAACTCAAACCAAAGTCAACCAATTTTAACCATTTCTTTTCAGTATCTAGAAAGCAACAATTAGATGGCTGTATATCTCGATGCAAAACTTTTAACTTTGAATGCAAATGATCAACAGCATCCACCAGTTGACAAAAGTATAATTGTGCTTGACTTTCTGGAATGATTTCAAATTCATCGAAGGGATTATCCAGACAACCACCTGACAAGTACTCCATTACAAATAGATATTCTGCCTCGCTTTCATGAATATCTAATACCTGGACAATATTTTCATGTGGATTATCCCTCAAGAGTTTCATAATTTCCATTTCATTTTGCACATACTCTTCAATACCAATGAGTTTGACAGTTTTCTTACATAATCTCTTGACAGCTACCTTTCTTCCCAAACTCAAATCCATTGCAAGTGAAACTGTTCCATAAGTTCCCTTACCAATCTGATCATCGACCATGAAAACATAACGATCCAGAATGCATGGACATGTCTTTACATAGACTTCACAATCTCTGAGGGATTTTTGGATTTTTCTCTGATGATCTGAAAATAAACTCTTATTGGTGTATCGAGTGACAGTTTCGAATAGAGGGTTCATATGAACTGTTTGTGTATAGGTATCAAACAAATGTGAATCACAATCTAAATCGTCATCATTCAAAAAACATTTAATCTTTCCATCAAATTGACCATCTTTCCTCTTTGACTCCATCGAAGTTTTTACCAACATTCGAATACATGCAGCAATATTCTCCAAATGTTTGATCGATTCAATCTTTAAATTCTCGAAATTAAGAAACATGACTTGTCTCTCCTCAACAAACATAATTCTTCCTAAAATGTTTCCCATTGTTGCATGATCAACACTCAATCGCCTCGAGTAGTGAAACAAGCCACTTGGAGAAGTTGGAGTTTTCACACCATCAATACTTGGAGTTGAGGGAAAGAAGACTGTGTTTCTTCTCCTCTTGGTACAATTGTGTTGGGAGTGGAAGAAATTGTTATCATTGGTTTCGTCTAGTGAAGGTGAAGGAATCTTTTGAGGAGTTGCAATGGTGAGAGTGGACGCTGGCGCTCCTTTTGATGAGAATGCAGGAGCTGTTGTTGTGCATTTGTATTCTGATTGCATTAAGGACTTGGAGTTTCGTCCATCCTTTCGTATACAAGAATTTGATCCTTGCTCTGACTCACTTCTCTTCTTACTAAAACCCTTATGTAAAATATTGCTAACGCATCTAGTCAATGAATTGTTCGATTTACTATTTGATGAGGTCAAACAATTTGTTTCCGAATTTGCAACATTAGTTTGTTTAGTTTCCATGATCTTTAGCCGAGTACTCAGATGAAAGTATTTGTTTTTTTCTGAATGAATAAAAACATAGGTAAGTCAGCATAATGCTTTGTTCCCTTCATTCCATTTGAGTAATTAGCGTTGATTTGTTGGTTGTTTACTTCAATCCAATTGATAATTTAATTGCAGTTGACTCGTCACATGTTTTCAAAAAGGATGAAGTTAATTTAGCGTTTTACTTTAATAGAAAAGTGGGTATTGTTAAATGTTGAATTAAATTGAAGAATTTTTCTATGTTTTTTCAATAATTTGCAAGATCCTTTCGAATAGATTTGTAAATCGAGATCACAACTTATTCGAATCGTTGTTTAATTTTGGCAATTTACCTTATAAATCATCAATAACGCATTTTACAATGCGTATGTGTACACTTATTTCAGATTAGATAGTCTATAGAAAATTATCCACTCGTCAACTCTTCATATACAATGGAATCTAATGATTTTTATCAGAAAAGTTAAATTGCTTCTTTTATAACAAGCCATTCAGAGAAATTAACTATGAACATTAAAAGAATGAAGATGAACCGAGAAACCTTTAAGTTTTCTCTTTGAATATTTCCAAAAACTAATTCCGAATTGTTGAAACTATAGTTTTATATAGTTGATAGTTTTGAGTTTATTCTGCAGAGTTTAAATATTTAAAATAATCCAATTACTGAAATCAATGCAACCACAAATCCAATAAGCATTACATTATGCAATCCTCTCAAAGATGATGAATTATTAGTGTTGGCAGTTGAGGTGGAAGTTCTCTTTGATCCAGTGGCACATGTTGAATTGAAAATTGGACATTGTTGTGAAGTTGGTGGAACATAAAAATTGGTGAAAGTTGCACTCAATTTCCATGAAGAATCAGATTGTCTTACCCAGGTCTAAACATTTAGTTTAGTTTAAGGAATGGTTTCGAATAGAATGAAAAACTTACAGCAGATTCTCTTTGATAATCGCCACATGGACCAGTATAAGTATAGTTAGCTTTGAATTGGTCAACTGGAATTTTACCCTTAATAACAATATTGGCACAACTGTGATAAACACTTCCACATTGAGGACTTGAAGAAGATGCTTTAGGATAAGCACAACAAGTTCCAGCAGCGATCTTATCAGTCATTGGATTAGTCAAAGCAAGTGAACACTTTGGACAATCAATGTCTGGAATTGTTACTTCGTATTGATAAATCTTGAGTGAAGAGGATTCAGTTGCATCATTGTGTGGAATGTGATCTATGAGAATACTATAATAACAAAAATCTATTCGAATCATGTTAAAAAGGAGCAATCTAACTTACAATGAATCATAATTAGAATCGGAATCAATACTCAAAGCAATTCTGAAGGGAGCTCCTGTATGTGAAATAGTTTCTTCAAATTGAAGAGTTTGTTTTCCTGGTTGAAGAGTTGTTATTGATTGACCATTTCCGAAGAATTCAATACCTCCACAAGGATAAGCTATTTATTGGATAATTAATGTCACACATAAAAATAAAGTACTAACACTTTAAACCAGAATCAGATGTTCTTGGACTATTTTCATTTGATAAGAGAACAATGTTGATTCAACATATTAAAGTTGATTTATGACTTACGTTGGATATTTCCATCTGGCATGGGCATCAACCATAGTTGATGACGTTAAAACCAAGAAGTACAAGACAATGAGTAGGAGGGATGATGATTTCATCATTTTTTTGTGTTGTGAAAAAAAGAATCCACTCATTAAATGTCAACAAAGATTGTTGAAATTTATTGATCTGCTAGGTTCATTAACTGTCAGAAATATGATTACAATAAGATTTATTTTATGGATACAATGGTGTTTACTTTTGATTCATGAGTTCTTTTTCCAAATCTTCGAGAGAAAGAGCTTGAGAAGAGAAATCTTGTTGTTGATTACCCATGAACATGTTTGGATGTGGTGGGAACATGCCATTGTTTGGAATGAATCCATTTGGGAACATATTACCATTTGGTGGAATAAAACCAGCAGGAATTCCAGGATGAACTGGATGGCCTTGGGGACTAAATGGAATGAAAGCAGTTGGACTGTTTGGATATGGTTGGGATGGCACAAAACCTGTTGGTGGCTTTTGCAAAATTCTAATTGGAGGTTGATTTTGATTCATGAGAGGGCTAATAGGCATTCCCATATTCATTGGAATGGTTGGAGAAACTGGAGGTTGATTTCCATTTGGTGGAAGTAAGTTTGGATTCAAATGTACCATATTATTTTGTGATAAAAATTCATTTTGAGGAATGATTGGCATTTGTTGTTGATTAATCATTGGTGATTGTTGAGTTTCTACAGTTGGTTGTACAGGTACAGATGCAACATTAGCTGTTGATGTGGTAACATTAGATGAACCATTATTTGTTGATGTTGTAACATTACTTGGTTGAGATGTTGCTGTTTTGGTTGCAGCTGCTGTATTTGTAACTGGAGTGTTAACCTTAAGCTTAATCTTCTTTTCAGTATTGGTACCCATCTTTTTCATCAAATGTGATGGAACAAATGGAGAATTAGCTGATGTCTTTGAAAGTTTTCTTTGGGCAGCCGATGCTGGTGAAGTTGCACTGGTCTTGGAAACTGATGATTGTTTTGAAGGAGTGAGGGATAAATCTTCAGGTAATTTAGTTTCTGACTTTTCATTTTGTTTTTGTTCTTGATATTTTTGGAATGGAGAAACAAATTGTGAAGTTGGTTGTTGAGTGGTAGCTTCTTGATGTGCAACATTTTGTTCATTTGAAATTGGTTTAAAAAGTTGATTAATCTTGTTTGCTTCAGGTACTTGAGACTCTTGCATTGATGGTTGGTTTGTATCATTTAATGATTTAAGGAATTGAAGTTCTAAATCTTCGGCACTCATCATTGAAATTTGATTTGATGCATCAATAACTGGGAATTGTTCCAAGTGAATGTTATGATTAATTTCCTCTTCTGGATGCTTTTCAATTGTTGTAGGTGCAAAATTATTGAAAGCTTCATGATGATGAATAGGAGGATTTGATTGTTTACGACTTGGCATTGCTGATGAGCCTCCAAATAGTGCTGTTACATTAATAGTTGCTCCACCTCCTGTATGAGTTTGATGATGGATTGGTAAAATAGCTTGATCTTCAACATTCAAGCCAGTTTGTTGATTATTGATATTTAAGAATTTGCTTGCTCCACCATTGTTTGTTGTGAATGGAAGAGGTTGTGAATGTTGTTGTGGTTGAATATCAGATTCAAATCCGTCTCCAAAACCAAATCTAGACTTTCCAGACTTATTTTGAAGTACTGAGGAAATGACAGGATCTCCTTTGTGTACAGGTTTGACTGGTTCCTTATTCAAGGAATCATCAAGAGCAAATAGTGGCTTGTCTCTCTTTTGGGATGGAATCATTGATTTTGGTGTTGGAAGACTAATAAATTCATCTTCAATTTCATTCAATTGTTGTTCTTTTGGATAGAGGGAAGCTTCAGTAAAGTGGGATGCTCCAATTCCACCAAACTGTGTTTGATGACCTCCAGTGCTGAGTGTATTAAAGTAATTCTCCAAGTCACTAGCATTACTTCCGCCCATTTCATCCATAGAAGTTGGTTCAAGGGATTCATCAAGTAATTCATCATCAAAGCTATGAAGTCCAGATTCAAGAGACTCTCCTTCCTCTCCTCCAAAGTCAAAGAAGGAACCTGCTCCTACTGTAGCATGGTTAATCTTTCTAAACTCTTCAAAGGCTTTCTTTCTTTCAATTTCCTCATTGGTTAATTCAAGAGGATTATTTTCCTTTGTATCAATACCAGGGTCAAACCAAAGTGCTCCTTTTCCACTTGTTCTCATAACAGTGCTACTACTATTAGTAATAGCAGATGAGGCAAATCTACTGCTACCTGATGAAGAATTTGTTATTGTTGAAGACGATGTATTAGATGTATTATTGGAAGGAATAGCATTATTTTCTCTGCTGAGTGATCTTCCTCTTCCTGAGAATGGTTTGCTTCCGAATAGAGATTCATTTTGATTGATACCAGAGGATTGTCTTGATGGTCTAAAGTAGTGTAAAAAGTTATCCAATTGTTATTATTAATACAACAATAATAAAAACATACCTTTTTGCTAGTTCTGCTGCTTTTGGTGGAACAGGAGTAATTCCCCAATCTAATTTTCTATAGTCAAGATCTGGTAAATCATTGTGTCTATCATTACAAATTGGATTTTTTGTACCAACTTCGAGAATTTCTCTAATGGTAAATCTCTTTCTCTTTTCATTTGGATATTGTTCTTCTCTTCTTTGTTGAAGCAAATCAACAGCAGAAAGAATAGATTCTGCATTAAATTGAAGAGTGGTACTAAAGATTTTTTCAATAGCATTAGTAGCAAGTCCTGCTTGATTTTCGCAATCATCATCTAAATTATTTTGAGTACTTGTTGTATTATTATTATGTACTGTTGTTGAATGATTGTTAGAACCATTGGTTGTATTTGGACTTGTTGTTGTTGTTGTATGTTCTAATTCTCCTGAAGGAGAAGATTGTTGCTCACGATTAACACTTGATCTTCGTCTACGCGGTTGTGGAATGATACGAGATGGATCAGTTGTTGTTTGTGTTGGTGTTTTATTAGAAATAGGTACTCCAGATGAAGGTGTTGGAGTGATTGGTGTTGTTGTTGATGGTGTATGATGATGACTGTTCCTATTATTCGAATTTCGATAGGAGTTGTTACTATATTTTGGAGGCATTTTTTTAATTGTTTTCCTATTCAACACTATTGAGACAATAGGATTTGAGTGTTAATAATAATACAAAACCACAGTGAATCATGATGATCACACACATTGAAGTGCAATTATAGATCAACAGAAAATTAGAATGTACCTAAATGATTGCCAGGCAATCAAATGCTGAGAGATAGCATTTTACAGCGAGAAGTATACCAAGCAAAAAGAATGGAGCCTTAGACTTAAATAGATTCATTAAAACGTAAAGTGTTTGTTAATTCTAAACAATTTAAAATTCATTAAGGAATTTAATTTTTTAATATTAAATTTAAAATATAATTTCTTTTTTTAAGGGTTTAAAAAGATTATTTTTTGTTGTTATTTGAAGAATGAATTTACTCATGGGTGTCCATATTTCCAGTGGACGATTGGTTATTTTCTAATTTGCAAAATATACTACTAATATAAGGATGTTGCATAGCTTCCTTTGCTGTCATTCTTTGTTTGTGATCATATCGAAGTAATTTATCCAAAAAGTCAATAGCTTCTTCATTTGCCAATTGAGCATTTTCCTTGTTAACAAATGTTGACCAAGGTTTTCTTGGATATCTATTTCTAGAGAGAATTCCTTCATAGTGAGCGGAGAGAGTAATTGAATATCTATCCAAATAATCATACAATTCTTCAGTTCCTAAAACCTTTGCAATTTTAACTAATTGGTCATAATTGTCTCTACCATGGAAGAATGGTTCCTTTCTGAAAATCATTCCAGCAAACATACATCCTAAACTCCACATATCAAGAGAGTAATCATATTCTCTAAAGTCTACCAAAAGTTCTGGTCCCTTAAAGTATCTTGAGGCAACTCTAACATTGTATTCTTGTCCAGGGTGATAAAATTCAGCAAGACCCCAGTCGATAACACGCAGTTTCTTTTGCTTGTGATCAATCATGACATTGTGAGGCTTGATATCTCTGTGCATAATACCCATAGAGTGGCAGAAATCGAGAGCCTTCAATAATTCATACATGTAGAATCTAATATCAAAATCTGTGAATGTTGGATATAAATAACGGAAGTCAGTATTATCGACATTTTCCATCACAAGTGATGGTGTTTTTGATTCTGGATCTCTAACAACATCTAAAAGTTTGACAATGTTTGTTCCTCCACAAAGATTTTGAAGAATTTTGATTTCTCTCTTGATTTTCTTCTTCTTTACAGGTTTGAGAACTTTAATGATACATCTTTCGTTAGTCTCAGCATTTATTCCCTCAAAGACTTCACTATACTTTCCGCGACCTACTTTACGAACAATCTCATATTTATCTTGAGAACTGTATTATTATCCAATTTAAATATAGTTATTATTATTATTGTTATCCATAGTTGTTATTGTTATTCAATTTCATCATCATCACCATCAATTATTTAATTTTCTCGATTTTAATATTCTTCTATTAATCAACAACTTACCCCCAGTTAATTTGCAAACTTTCATAATCCCAATATTCCTTTGGTTTTCTCAAGTTTACATCAGCGTACACTTTAGCACGACTCATATTCCTCAAAAGCGGTTTTAAATTTGACGAGAGGGTTTTAGTCAACAACTTGGTTGGAATTTTTTTAAAAATGGCGCCTATTGAAGCTGCCGCGTTACAAATTTTACTTCCTGGCCTTTAATATTAATGAAGAAAATATTCCTTGACAATTTTGAGTGTTTTTGTATTGTAAGAATATATTCTGAGATTGATATTCTAGAATGAATTGTTTTGTGGACTTATGACATGCACTTTCTGATATTTAATTTCCATTGAAACAAAAAAGACAGATATCCTTATTGACCAAATAATACGTCTTTGATATTAATACTGAGCCAATAGATAATATCTGTTGGTTTGGAAAAATATAGAAAACCACCTTCATATATTTATAAGTACAATAAAGTATATTTACTCTTATCAGAATAGTGGATATTGTATTGATTTTGATTCAATTCTGTGCTGCCTTCTCTTTTCTTGATAAAATGGCAGGGCATTTTTTCCGTTGTAAAATCAGCAAATACAGAGTCAACCCCAAAAGTTTTTTATTTCTTTGTTAAAAAAAAATCGAAAAACAGTAAGTACCATCTCAGCCAGCATTTATTTATCAAAACATAAACGTGCTTCCTTTTCAAATCGATGAACATCATCAACAATTTTTCAACAACGAATAGAAATGGGTAAGGTTCACGGATCATTGGCCAGAGCCGGTAAGGTTAAAAATCAAACTCCAAAGGTTGACAAGCAACCATTCAAGGGTAAGAGAAAGACTGGTAGAGCAAAGAAGAGATTCTTGTGCAACAAGAGATACCAATCATTGAAGAAGGGTACTAATCCACTCAGAATGAAGTTGAACACCATTGCTCAACAACAAGAAATCAAACTCAAGAAGAAGGAAAGAGTCGAACAAATTGCCCAAAAGAAGAAGGAAAGCGGAAAGAAGGAACAAAAGTAAATCCACTAATCACTTTACCAACATAAAAAAAACATTTATTAAATTATTCATCACTTTATTTCTTTTCTGTCATGGTACGACATCGTACTTGTTTGCAGTAGCAGAAATTATTAAAGGTTAAAGTTTAATATTATCAAATTCCTTTCCTTGTTCCATCAATTCTAACAAGTCTCCGAAGCGTTTAGCCATGGACATGACTTGCTCTTGTCTTGCTTCATCGTCCTCACAACAGATTGAGGCAAGTTGATCCTGGGCTATTTGTTCAAAATCGAGAGAGCTTAACAAATTTTCTCTAAACTCTGCTACCATTTCAACAATGAAAATATTCTTTGATGCAACAGGAGGGTTCATAATTTGCAAACTTTCCACAGTTCTTACTAAATCAACCAATACTGGAATTTGGTCAATAAGGATATCTGTAAAAAATTTCTTCAACTAAAGAAACAGGTTAGTGAAATTAAATTGATGGAACATACCCTTAAAACAGTTTCTTTTCTAAAGTTGTTATATTCGTATTGGTTTCTTGTCTCTGGTTCAACGAGTAAATTATTGATGGCTAACCATACTTGAGCTTCATATTGCGACACTTTCAAGTATTCATCATATTGCACAGTTTCCCACTTGTTTCCATTATATTTTTTGAAACCAGATTTCTCCTTCTTCTTGAATGGGGAATCTTCAATAATGTAGACTAGAGAGATTGGAGTATCATGCTTCTCCAGAATTCTATTAATTATTCCTGGAGACAATTCCTTCAACTGATCGGTAATGAATCTGAAAATTGTCAGTGAATACATGCAGCAATTGAATTCAATTTCTTTCTTTTGATCCTCCCAAATATCAATATCTGTTAATTTCAATAAATCTTTTTGATCCTGTCTATTCATTAAATCCTTACTATTCCCAAAGTTATTTATGAAAAAAAGTGTTTTGAACTTACTTATGCACGAGGAAATTCATTTTTCTTTGACAATAGTCCACTAATTCAATCATTAGCGATTCATCACAATAAACTACTGCATCCTTATGATATAATACACATTCCAATAAATTACACAATGTAGCTTCATGATAGAAAATCAAATATGGTTTGATTGATTGTTTTGTTGCATCAGCTAAATCATCCTTGATGAGTGAAGCCACCTTATTCTTCCAAATTTCAACACTAACTAATTCTTTAATTAGAATTTCAACCATTTGATTGGAAATAAAAGCTTGTGCAACATATTCATCTTGATTCAGAGCAGCATCTTGATGGGCTTGAATATTGAGCATTTCAATTACTTCTCTCTGTTTCATCCATCTATAATATTGTCACATTCATCATTCAATTAAACACTTACTTTTCCGATCCAATATCCTTAATCTCAAAATTTTTCAAGTTGTTGATTTGTCTTTGTGCTTCCAAAGGATTCATTTCCGAATCACTACATCAATATAAGAATACATTAATATTTATTTAATACTCAACCAAATTAATTTAAATCTTACCTCATCATTAAATTTTCAAATTGCACCATTGTGTATTCTCTCAACAAAAACCTCCTTCAATAAATATAACAAGCCTTTGCGCTATTTTTTTTGTATTTGATTTGGCGCCAAAAAGACAAAACCAAGGCTAACAAGAAAAAACTAAAAAGCTCAAGTTTCATACAACGAGTAGAATATTTAATTCAATGGAATCAATCGGATTATTTATAGATAGAATTGCACATTCTTATTCCATTTGAATTCATCGACATTATTTGTTGTTACTTGATGTTTTTCAATTTCCATTACTTTGTCTGAGGATAATTCACTCAATTGAGTTAATTGTGCTCCCCAAGAATTGAGTGGTTTGGTGTTGATTAATTTTGAGGCTAATTCAGTGATAATGGTTTCTTCTCCTTCCATGGTAATCCAAACACAATCCTTATCCTTTTTATCATTGCTAGCTCCTCCTTTCACTCCAAACTATTTAAATTATTAATATTAATTTAATATTTCCAAATTAATTTAATGTAAAATCTACCTTGCTCATTGCCTTTTAATGATAATTTAAATAATTATTAACAAGTGATGATCACATACTCGAATAATGGTTTGTCGGAACATTACACCTTGGCATCTATTATTGATTCGGAAAGTGTTCTTCGTCACAATGAAGGAAAACTTACTTTCCTTTAGCTTGATAACCTCTCTTTATGATTTGACTCATTTTTTTATTGTAAAACTATTTAATCAAGTAAGATTAATGTTTTTGGGAAATGAGTTTTTATTATTTACAAGATATAGATAGTTAGTTGATATATTTACAGAGATTGTAGAGACAATTTAGAGGAGATCAGTAATGACTTTTTGAATGTTACCATTGTGCTTCTTTAACAATCTAGTATTGGCTTGATCATCAACGAATCCCATGTCTCTTAATAATTGTTGCTCGACTGCATATTCAACGACTGGTGTTGGTTCAACTGGAGTTTGTGGTTGTTCAACAGGAGCAGTTGGTAAATCCAATTGACTGGAGAGAAGTTGTGAAGTGGTGACATTGTCAACTGATGGGTATAATTCTTCATCGAGCTTTTCTTCTGGGAGAACTTGTTCAGTTCTTTCATGGGATTGAGTTTCTGGAACTGAATCTTGTTGAGTTGGTGTTTCTTGTTGAGCTGATTCGGATTGATTACCTTCCATCTTCTTTACAAAATTTGAGAGGAAACTCTTGGCCTTTGGTTCAACTTGGCTGAAACTGTGGAATCCATCAAAGTGATCATTTGCCTTAGTTTCAAAACATTCTTGACAAAAATCAAAATCACCACAATCAGCACAATTCCATCTTGATCCAGTAAAGTTTCTCTTTCCACATCCATCACAAACAATGCCAAAGTGTGGAATATTAAAAGATCCATTATTGGCCTTATCATTCAAATTTCCACAAAAGTTCTTAATCAAATCATTCCAACCGTTGAATTGAGGTGGAATTTGAGAATTGGCAATATTGGATGATTCCTTTGATTCTTCTTGTTGTGGAGCATTTTCTTGAGTTTGTTGTTGTTGGGCTGCTCCTGGGAAGAGATTATTCAACAATGATGACAAATCGAATGGATTGGCTCCTTGTTGTTGTTGACCATTATTAGGATTATTGAACAAGGATCCAACAACATTTTCAATGAGTGGAGCAAATTGTTCAAAACCAGCTCCCATACCACCTCTTCTTCTACAACCACCACGTGACCATGGACAACCAGATTGAGGACGAGCATCACCAAATGGACAATGTCCTTGACCTCTTCTACCACCATGCAAATTGAAATTCTTGAAAATTTCACTAAATGGATCCTTTGGACTATCATTGTTATCAGTTTCACTCTTTGGAACAATATTTTGGCAGACAATCTTGATAACAGTTTCAGAAGCGAGAATTGAGTTCAAAATCTTCCAATCTTCTTCATCTGACAAGGATACCCAATCATTTTGATCGTCGAGATAGAAGAGTTTGAAATTGGTATCTGTGACAATGGATTTGGTTTTCAATTTTTGAACGAATTCCTCAAAGGTAATGCCACTTTGATCCAAAATGAGTCTGTGGACACTCTTTGGTTTTTCCTCCTTCAAGGTTGTTTCAGAGAGTGGTTGAATTGAGGAGTTTTCATAAAGGAAAACTTTGAAATGTTTACTAGCAGTTACTTGTTTTGCGCTGAACATGTTGTTGTGGCAGTTTTTTTGTTATTGGAATATTGTGAAGAGAATAGTGTTGAGGACTCCTTTTTATACCTCTTCAAACCGAACGTTTTAGAAGTGCTAATGTATGTCTATTATTAATTCTATTTTCCAATAGACTCTTTCCGAGGTACCGTAGCAATTCATTGAGGATAATTGAGCGCAGTTTTCTTGTTTGATTGAAGTAGAGCACAACATAAGGTCCTTTTGGTTGAAGCGTGCGCACTTTAAGACATTTGAGGCTGAGAGAAAGGGGAAAATGTAAACAAAGAATATCACCAATTTTCATTCGAACAACTTGTTAATACTTGTTATTTATTTATATTGTTGTTTCATTTGTACAAATTGCACGATAACACCTTCAAATTCATTCAGCTTTCTTTGGAATTTCTTATTGAGTTTTTCCAACTTGATAAATTCTCTCCACTTTACATTTGGATTAGTTCCTGTATTATTTGGGAATGTAGCTGAAGGAAGAGACCTGATAACAGGGCTTGCACCAGTCATTCCAGTTACATCTCCATGCACAGCACAAAACTCGTTGGCTTCTTGTTCATCAGGGATTATTAACTTCCTGGCCTTTTCAAAAAGTGTAGAGCAAGATACTGTCCTTTGAATGTGGTTTGCAAAATCTATATAATCCATAATGTCCTTAAAGTTTGTACTTGCCAACTTTTTAGTGGATGGTAAAAGATTGGAGGAAGAACTACTCTTTGTATAAGTTGGATCATCTTCCTTATTGTTTGGCAATGAGTAACCAAAGTTATTCTCGAGCATATTTTGGTGTGATTCTATAATATTCAAAAGTGTACTCTCAATATTAATGAGTTTGGTAATTTGGTCACAGATTTGAATTCTTTGTGCTCTCAAATTCACCTTATTTGAACTCGTTTGGCTATTGGACATGGAGAAGGCAGGAGTTGTTTCCTCACCATCTTCTTCAAAATCCATAAGGAAGAGAGAACCAGGTTGCTCTTCATCCATCTCGGTTAAAATTTCCCACAAGTTTGACAACTCCTTGATTCCATTTTCCATTGCGTTTTTCAATGTACCCAACTTGTTAATAGAATCTAAACTAACTCTTTTAAGCTCAGTGTATTGTTCGAAACTCTCAGCACCATATAAAGAAGAACCAAAGCTTGTCTCACTGTCTTGGTTTTGAGGACTGCAGCCTTTGCCAAAGTAGTTTTCATTTTGGAAGGAGAATCTTTCTTGTATGGGGATCGACATCTAGAACCATGATTATTTGTTGGTCTTTTGGTTCTTCCAGTTGTTGGTGAAACTGGCATCATGTCATTGTTAGTAGAGGAGAAATTAGTATTATTGGTGGAGGGAATTGTTGTATTATTGGAGGTACTTGTGTTAGTAGTTGGTTCAACAATAATTGTGGAGGTTGTAGTGGTTGGAGTCTTGCTATCATTCTCGGATCCAGCAAGTAAAACTTTAAGAGTGGAGACTTGTTTACGGAAGTGAATTTGTTGGTGGTGAAATTCTCTGATGAGTTCCATCTTGTTGAAAGGAACAGTTGTAGTAAATTGCATCATGGAAAGGTTCTTAAATATGTACAAGTTTGTCTATTTACTAGTTATGATCACAACTATAAAGATTGATGAAATCAAGAGATTATGTTGTTCGTATTGAATACGTTCGTTGTTGTGTGCTCTAAACTAAAAAAAGCTACTCCACTTGAACTTGCTTTGATGTGCACGCTAATTGCCTCTCACGCTTGGTTGGTCACTCAAATATATCAAGCCAAAATGGAGACTTTTTTTAGAGAGAAGAAAAAAAATAATAAGTAAACCAGGGTAATATTTATTACAAAAATGTCTCCCGCTCTCAAACAACATCGCGAATTTTATTGAATACCTGCGTTATGGTGCTGAGCGTGTTGGTGTTTTATCAAGCTTGAGGATCTCTTTCAAAAGTGTGCAACTTTGAAACCATGGCCAATGCTTAACAACACAAAATAATAATAAATATTACAGAAGATAATTTTCTATCAATATCATTGTAAGAGGTTGACTGAGGGAGAGATAACACAATATTATGATAAGAATAGATTATTGCCATTTTTAGATTTGGATTCGATTATTTTGATATCTGGCAGTTTAAGACTGTGGTCTAGTCATTTTGGATATGTGGCATTGGGCTAGATTTTATTCGTTCCATTTTAGTTTTAATTTGTTATCCTTTTCAATTTTATCTTTTTTGTAAAGTTTTTGGTTTAGTAAAAAAGAAATTAGCTATTAAGGAATAAGTATTAAAGAGAAACTTATCATTCTGTCAATGAATCTCAATTAATAACGTTATTGTAATTGTTTAAATATTCCGTTTTAATTATACGAAACACGATTCTCATATTATTAATAAAATTAGAAAGTTTAATAAATTCAAAGAAAAAGGTCCAAAATCAACATCTCTCTTTATGCCCAACTCTCAAATTCAGACTCTACCATTATCGCTAATACTTCTTTCCTAACAACTTCCTCATCTGTTACCTTTTCTAAATTGATTTGACTGTTGGCAGTTTCACAAATTTGAAACATCAAGAAAAACAAACGGAAATGAATCCCTCCTCTCAATCTTTTTCTTCTAATACAATAGCTTCGAGTGGAAACTATTCAACTACTATCGGAAACCTTTCTTCTCCTTTGAAAAAGAAGAAATCAATTCAATATTACAGAAAGTATTTTGTTCAACAACCGAAACGAGAGAATTTACATACAATAACAAACAATGAAATCATTCAAGAGTTCCCTATTGAAAAATCAAGTAACGAACAATTAGTTTCGAATAATTCAATCTTGGTACCAAACCAACAACAACAACCAATTATTATGCAAAATGAAAGGGTTCAAAAACACAATCAACCAATGAAGAGTTTGCTAAAGCTAGGACGAAAATTCATGCAGCAAGCCAAAACAAAGAAGAAAACTAAATTGCAAGATGATCTAGACGATGAGTTTAGTATTTATTATAAGAATTATGGTGGATTGTGGTATTTTCTCAAATATTACTTTCTCAGATTTGTACAATATTTAGTCATGATAAGTTCTGGATGTTTAGCAGGTTCAGCATTATCAACCTTACTTCCTTTACTATTTTTGGTATTTGCTCTAGTTGGTTTTTTGATATTTTTCTTTCTCTTTTCTCATTCCATTCAATTATTCTAATTTCTTCTAATTTCCAATAGAAGAATTTCGGTTCTAATAAATATTATTCTAAAGTTTGTGATCTTTCCCTCAGTAACTTTCTCAAATACTGTAACTGTGCCACTCAATCCTTAGCCACATGTTATGGTACTTTACCTTCCAGTAGTTCAGTTTGTATCGGTAAAGGAACATGCACAACTCAATATATTTGCTCATGTTTCATAGGATACAGTGGTAGTAAATGTGAAACATCCACCTCAACCATTCAAGTTTCAAGCATTAAAATCTCATTATTCCCTCCACTGTGAATAGTTACTCTAAATTTACTGCAACTGTTTCAATGGTGGGCGATAAGGAGAAGGTGTTGCTTCATTCTCAGTTCAATTGTCAAAGGAAATGCATTAAAAGCAAATTGTCAATACCAAATTTAAACAAGCTTAAAACTATTATTCATGGTAAGAGTTTCATTTTCCAAATTCCATGACTGGTTTTGAGGATGAATTTCTTTCCATAAACGTGAAAACGTTAAATCACTTTTTGGATGTGAATCAATCAGCTGTAATTTGAATATCTGATATTATTAAGAAACTATCCAATTATTATATTACAAATTTATCAAGGGTAGGCTAGTTTTAAGTTTATCCATCCCTAAAGGTCTGCTAGTGTACAATAGAATCCAAGTGGAGGATTGTAATTGCAATCTTGCTGGTGATCGGACTTGTGGCAAATCCCAATACAATGCTGTCCAACCTGAATGAAATCCAAATCAATAGTCATATTTTGATTAGCAAAAAGAGAACCTCCTGATTGAACAGTAGCTTGATGTGTTAACAAGTGATTAATCTTGAGATTTATTCATTTTCACTTTCATAATCGTCATCATTAAACTTTTCAAATTTAAATCCATAACAAATGAATTGACCAGCTCCTGAAAATAATAATCCACTCTTCAAACTTTGTTCACAATATTCTTCTAAACAAGCACAATCAAAAAGTTTTTGATCATCCAAAGCATTAACCATTGATGGAGTATAACAAGTATTGATAGAATTTAAATCATGTCTATAACTAATGAAATAATTATTTTTCTTGACATTGAATACTTTAAACTCTTTAACCATATTGGAGGATCCATTCCAAAGCACTAAACGTGCCTTATTTGTGGCTAATCTAATTTTGAGAAAGTCTTCAGCAAAGGAAGTACCAGTTGCTTCATCTAATTCTCTCAATTTCAACATGAAAGATTCTGAATCTGAATTATTGTTCATCAAGTTAGAAGTTTCAAAAGTATCATCGAAAAAACACTGATAATCATTACTTGTGAGTTTAGTTATAAATATTCTCACTCTAGCCAAGAATTGTCCAATATTTTTCTTCAAGTTTGTTACATCAATTTCTAATAGTTCTTTCTTCATGGTTATTTGAGAAAAACGTAAATATCTTATGAATGTAAATGAAGCTGTTTTGAACGATTTGAGATCACTGACATATTCTTGAACTCTTCCTGTATATTGTGTCATTGTATGATAAATAGGGAAATTGTAATGCTTTGAAATTTCTAAAGCTGATGTTTCAAATATTCCCTTATTAAATTTCTTACTCTTAACCTTAATAACATAACAGGATGAATTATCTTTAACGAGTTTAGAAATAGAACTCCAATTTGATTCTTGGCAAAATATAAATACCAAAAAATTATCTGAATTGATATTCTTTGAAAGGGTGTTGCAAATCAAGTTTTGTTTGATTTCATCTTTGGCAAATATCATTATTGGTGCAATAAATTCGTCATTACCAGTAAATAATGTTTGGAATTTACTCAAATTATGAATCACTGGTAGATTATATAATTGAATCTTGTTTTGATTTGAAAAGTCAATTCTAGTACCATTGAAATCAACTATTAATTCTCTGTTCATCTTACTTGGATTTCTCAATATTTTCTCTTTCAATAATGAGTCATTAGTAGCTAAACAGTTTGAGAGATGATTCCATGGTTCTTTTTCATCATGATTTGTCCAATATTTAAGTGGTTCAGTTGGAAGAGTGAGTTTGAATGTATGATTAATAGATTCTTTTGATGGAATTGGTAAGTTTGAATTAATAGAATAGATATATTCATCATCTTGACTTTCATGTTTGTAATGTTCAAATAATTCGGTAAGTTTGAATTTTGTTTCAACTATTAAATTAACTTTAGCATTATTATTTTTATCAAATAAAGAATTGAAAAAATTAGTCAGTACTATCATATTAGTCTTGATTTCATTCTTAATATTTGTGTGTTGTTTCAAATGTGTGTTCTTTTGGAACTCTTTTCTAAAAATTGGATTACTAGTCAAATTTTCATACAATTGCTTGCAAACTGTTGTAATATTTCGTTTGCAACTAGTTAAAACTTGTTCAATATTAGAAAGTAAAAGGGTTTTTCTATTATGGGATAGAGTGATTGATGGATAATTTTCTGATACTTCAGAAATGGCATTTAAAGCAATTTTCTTAAATCCTTGAAATGATATAGTATCTTTAAGTCTTTTGGAAATTGACTTTCTTAATTTATCCATATATAAATCATAAGATTCAATAGCACAATCATTATTATATTCTTCAATAGCAATATCAGAGAATTTTTGAGTAATATCATACATATAGGCACATAAATCATTTTCAATCTTTCTTAAATAATATTGAGTTTGCTTTTCTGAAAAGTTATTAACACAAATTGACATTAATAATGGTACAAGTGCACAAGTAATTTCAATAATATTCTTTCTCTCTGAATGTAAGATTCTACCTTGTTCTTCAACAAGCCCATGCATGAAATTTTCAAGAAAATCTTGTTTTTGAGATTCAAATTCATTTGATTCCAAATGAGGAACAATAAGAGTATTAAATCTATTAATAATTGAAATGCAAACTTCTCTCAAGTTCTTAATATTAAACTCTTCACCAACAGGGAGTGTAGGTAATTGAGCATTTACTGGTAAATCTACAGTAAATGGTTCCAACTTTTGAATTACATCTTCAAGATCCATATCAGTATACATGGATAATAATTTAGCAAAATCAATCTTGTTTGGTGAAACTTTTTCTTTGAGTTTTTTAAATTGCATAACCTTTTCATCACTGATATTTCTTCCTCCAATAAGCATTTTAACTGATGGTGGATTCTTGTGAGCTTTCATTAAAATAGGATTAATAAAATCACTAAATATACTTGTAGAAACATCTCCCCTACATCCTTCACTGAAAAATAAAATCATATTAGTCTTTGTAATTGATTTTTCAATGAAATGTTGATAAATTCTACTAAATGTACCAGATTTATATCCTGGAGTATCACGAATAGTTAAATTAAAGTCTTGTAACAATTGTACAGGTAATTTACCTAGAATTTTGTCAACTTTGATCAAATCCAGGTCTTTCATCTCCCTAAATTGTTTATCAAGAAATTCTCTAATATCCCCGACACTATTTACTGTCTCATGAGAATCTTTCTTTTCTTCATAGGTAATGGAAGCAAACTCTTTTGGAGCTAGGGCTCTTCTCTTATTGAATTCCTCCTCATTACAATATTGTACTATTACTTCATAGTTCTTAGCATAAGATAATTCCAAGATTGATCTTGTAATGTGACCAATGTCATCACCACAAGGAAGAATTGGTTCTCCAATAATCATATTGATAAGACTACTCTTACCTAAACCAGAACTACCAACAAAAGTAACATCAACACCAATTACTTGATTAATCTTGTCAATGCATGAATTAAGATTTTCTTCAGCTAATTTCATTGGATGTCCTTTAGTAATATTTTTAAAGTAGGACACCTTGACATTATCCAACATTCCCTTAATTTCTTTGAGAATTGATAATTCCTTCTCACATTCGTCACGATTGGAAGTAAAGAGTACCTTGACCTTTTTCATTAATTCTGAAGTAGAATTAAAACTAGCAGGGTAGACAATCTCCTTGTCATTGGAACTATTTTGAACAGGCAATGATGATGGTACTACTTGAGAAAGTTTGACCGTCTTTGCATTATTGCCAATACTACTACTTGCTTTTCTCTTGCCCATTTTCAACTGAATGTACTACAACTTTACACTGATTATTGTTATTGCTTTTCTTTGATTATTGTTTTGATGGAGAGTTTATGGTCCCTTTTATACAGCAGCAACCATCAATCTATTAATACTGGACGAAAATTTTTGTTTGGAGCACAAACAAGTGTGTCCTTCCATCGAGTTGTTTACAATGTATTTTGTTGCAGGATGAGATTGAACATTCACATTCTATACACTTGTTGGTACTAATTATTTTCATAATTATGATGA
The DNA here is from genome assembly GCF_000004985.1 of Naegleria gruberi. Lineage (NCBI taxonomy): Eukaryota > Heterolobosea > Eutetramitea > Acrasida > Naegleriidae > Naegleria > Naegleria gruberi. Next base: position 73,519 of record NW_003163248.1, on the reverse strand, counting down.
TCAAAGTATGATGAAGGATTCGTTATTTTGATATTTTTTATAATTTAATTAAAAAATGATTTTTGGATTTGATAAGGTGCTAAATGCACAAGATCTCACAATAGTATCAAGTTGTTGTTAATAATGAAGAAGAGGAAGATTGGCTGTTGCTCGAATGGCTCGAATGGTTGAGGAAGATATATGATCATCGGAACAACTACCAACCATCATCATTGTTATTTATTATATTAGTAATATTTTAGTGAAATTCAATATTTTCACTAAAATCATCATCACAGATTTGGAAAAACTTTCAATCTGGAACAATTGTTCAGCATGGTTGATTCCATCAGGTAAACATTTTCCTATTGGTTATCATGATTTGACTGTTCACAAAGGATGACGATACGCTCTCGACAACTTGTTCACATCCAAATTCATTAACTTATGATAGTACTGTAACCGTCACTCAATCCTTATTCGCACATGTTTTGGTGTTTCACCTTCCAGTAGGTCAGTTTGTAGTGGTAAAGGAACATGTTAACAGCTCAAGATGTTTGCTCGCACGAATCAAAATTTAATCATTTAGAATGTGTACCATGGAAGGAGGCAGGCGTTCTTCCAGTACTTGATGGAAAGGCCTTAATCGTGAAAGTTGGTAATGAAACATAAAAAATGTCATGCACACCATCACCATCATTCCCTCATTATACCCCTTCTTTTGATTCCTCACCTACTACAACATCAAAATGTAACCATCTTGCAATTATGCAACGTATTAATGATATTACTAAATTCATAAATAGTATGGAGGAAAAAGATTGTGAGAGTGACGGAGAAGAAGAAGGACTAATAACCCAAGTTAAAAACACAATAGCATCAAGTTGTTGTTAATAATGAAGTAGAGGAACAACTACCATCGTCATTGTTACTTATTAATATTTGCGCAAATAAATCTGATAGCAATTGAGGAGGAAACATGAGCAAATATATTGAGCTGTGCATGTTCTTTTACCAATACAAACTGAACTACTGGAAGGTAAAGTACCATAACATGTGGCTAAGGATTGAGTGGCACAGTTACAGTATTTGAGAAAGTTACTGAGGGAAAGATCACAAACTTTAGAATAATGTTTATTAGAACCTAAATTGTACTATTTGGAAATTAGAAGAAATTGGAATAATTGAATGGAATGAGAAAGAGAAAGAAAAATATCAAGAAACCAACTTATCATGACTAAATATTGACTACTGAAACCTCAGTAACTTTCTCAAATAAGGATGGCGATACTGTCTCGACAATTTGTTCACATCCAAATTCAAATCTTCTTCAAAAATTCTCGTTTCCTCAGTGTTGAGAATTTCGTGTAATTTATCAAAGGTTGGTGGATATCTTTTATCTTGGAGTGAATGCTCAAACCAATCATTTTGTTCCAATTTGATAAAATCATGATCCTCCTCAATATTTTTACGTGTATATTCTGAAGCGTCTTGAATATTGGTTGGTGTGTTATTGGTTGGAGTGGTGTCCAATTCTTCAACAATGTCCTCTTTCTTGTGTGATTGTTCTGAGCGTTCCTTGAGTGAGATAATGATAGCATCTCTTTCCTTATTAGCTGTTTTTCTAATCAAAAAGTAAAGCTCAATAATAATTAGAATTACTATTGGAATACCCAACAAATAGGTCATTTTTCTACTCAGTAGAACTGGCATTAGGACAATAATGTAGAATGGTGAAAGAATAAAGCAAAATCCAATATTTTCTGCAACAGTATTGAGAATCTTTCCATCACTTTCAATTGATCTTTCATACCAATACATGATTAAATACTTTTCAACAATATATGTGAATATAAAGTATAAAACTACTGCAATATAAACTAGTGGCATGCAAGTTCCATAAAATAGGCACATTATTAGTAATGTAATCTTGATGCTATACTCAGCTTCATAATCAAATTTAGGTCTGTGTAATTCTCCAGTCCTCCAATAATCATACAGCATTGAAATTGAGGTGAAAATCATATCCAAACCTTTTGAAGTACATGCCAATACCAAAGTGGTAATAATCAATTCAATTCCAATAAAATTGAAAAAGTAAATCTCATTATTGAATGGAGGCAATGATTTAAATATTCTCCAAACAGATTTGTAATAAGTCCAAGCATATGGGAAAATGATAGTACTCATAATGAAAAAGTAGGTAGTTCTTCTGAGAATGGATTTCCTTTCATGCATTCTAGTTTTAGGTTTTTCCCAAGCAACAAGTTTTTCAACAATTGGTTTGATAGATTCGTTGATGAGTGAAATAATTTCAGGAGTCAATTCAAAAAACACAAGAAGTGAATTGAATATAGTATTGGTTGAGTATTTTGAACCGTCTGCAAAATCATAAACTTCCGACTTATTTTGATTAAAGTACCAAGGAATTGAACTATTGAAAATTAAAATAGCATACGCAATAATCAAAATGAATGTGAGTAGAGCATTGGAAACAATATTGGTAAGAGTTCTCTCTGAGGTAGTACATTGCAAATTATCATACATTACATCAACAGCTTCACATGCTGGTTTAAAGTTGTAGCTATTTCTAATAGATGGTACAGCACTTGGACTATTTGTTAGATAACTCTTGATTCTTGCAAATTTGTTTAGGATATACTTTTTAGAGACCATAAAACCCATAAAGTCAGTAACATATTCATCACAAACTTGTTGAGCCATTTTAAGGGATGAAAATGTTGCAAAGGCAAAACCAGTTCCACAAATTTCATTTTCCTTCTTGAGTTCAGAGAGTTTGGTTTCCGATTTTTCAATTTCACTCGTGTAATACTCCTGTAAAGACATGTTTCTAACAAGTTTTGAATGGAGGGATTTGATGTAATTAATAGTAACATTTCTATTCTCGTCTAAAAGACTCAATTTTGTTTTCAAGATTTCAATATCCTTTTCCAGTGCATTAATCTTTGAATAATCAAAACAAATGTGACAATCAACAATTGAGTTATCTCCAAACATGGCTCTCAACTCACGTAAGAGAATATCCTTATCTTTCAAAGTCTTGTCCACATTTGAAATCATCACAGTGTATAGGCTTCCAAAATTGTTGTTTGCCTTAATCATGTGTCTGGCAAGTCTTCTAATCTTCCACAATAAACCAAATCCAATTACTGGAATAACACCATTCATAATGAAAAATAAAATTGTCAATATACTGGTCTTTACGTTAATAGAGGCAATGGTGGTCATTGAAAAATCTCTAAATGAATAATCGTACTGTTTGCTCAATATATAAATTGGCAAAAGTATTATCATTGAGATGGCTCCACAAACTGTAACAAATAGAATGAGATACTTTTGGAACCATAAAAAGTAATAGACATCTGTTCCACATTTCCTTACAATTTCGCTGTCAGAGGTGCTAAACAAGGAAATTGTTGATTCAACAATGTGAATTGCTAAATTTTTGAAAAATTGGACAGCTTTACCCAGTAATGGTTTATCTTCCATATCTCTATTCGAATTCAATGTGAAAAAGGTCCTACTCTCCTTCTTTGGTACTTCTTGTAAGTCATCATCCAAAGCTATCGTATCTGCCTCTATAATGTCATCATTGAGGTGATATTTCTTTGAGCAGCAAGTCACTTGAATATAAACTAATGAAATAGCAATAAGGAATATTGGAAGGGCTACGAATACATGAGGATTCAATAAAAAGTACATGGTAACAGATTCTACATAGATTGGTTTTGAAGATGTTACAAATCCACACTGAATTGAGGTATTTACAGTTGTCAGACTTCCATTCAATCCACTCACCACCATCACACCAAATCCCAATCTATGATTCTCCTTAGTCGAGGCAGCAATTGAAAGATCAGTAAATGTAATTTTTCCCTTCTTTACCTTAAATATTCCTTTTCTTTGAACATGAAATTCATAAGAAAAGAAATATCCTTGCTTTTTAAATAATTGTTGATCTGGAAAGAAAGCACCAACAAATGCCTGATAACTAGTATTTCCATATATAGAATTCTTAATTGATAAATCTACAGAATCCAAAATCAATTGTGGTTGAATTGGAATAGGTTCCACTAAATTTCTCGTTGAACGAGAATATTCTCTAGCAATTGAAACTATTCAAATATTTAACATTTCTTCACTCTAAATAACTTACCATTAAATCTTGGACACTTTCTTGGATGGTCAATCACTCCATCCATGCAATGTTGTGGAATTCTCGATATCCATTCCATTGGTTCATGTTTTTCTTCATCAAATTCTTCATCCACTTCTTCTGTATCATTACTCACAACCTTCATCATGGTATAATTCTTCAGAAACCAAAACATGTTACTCCAATCTTGTATTCCTTCTGTTTCTCTATTTTCATTAGTATTCAATACGGAAATTTGTTCATTCTCATCTTGAGGATGAATATTCACAAAAGATTTCATCCGATTCATCATCACGGATAATGACAATCTATTACCATCATCATTAGAATTCAATTTTGAATAGAAAGAGGAATAACATTCACTGGCAGATGAAACACATCGATTCTCCATAGCACACCAAATTCCACCTCCGATTGCACTATCAGTACAATCAAGACAATTAGTTTCCAATCTTGATTCGAGAGGAGATGCTTTTTGTGCCAAGTAAATAATTGTTATCATCAGCACACAGAAGAAAAATAGCCTATTTGATGGCCAGCTGGTGTGGATGAGAACTTGCGCCATTTTTTTGTGAAATTTGATGGTAAATGGAAAGCAATTTGCATAGAAAGTGGAATTGGAAGAGATTTTAAAGAAATGGAATCTAACAGAAAACGAATTGTATTGAGAAAAACATCAATTTAAACTTTCTTCAAGCTCTGTGAAATAGTAAAAAAATTTCATCTTTTTACAGACTCTTAATTCTGTTTCCTGTCGTTCACTATTAATTTCAGAAACCTTTCCTCAAAAATTCGCTTATTACGGAACATTGAACATATGAATTTTCAAATCGAATTTCCTCAAACTCTTAATTTACCGTTTAATTCAATGCATCTTGTATTTTGAATATCCATCACTACCAGTCAATTTGACCTAAATATAAACCAAGGTCCTCAGTTAAAAAGCGGGAAAATCTTCAACAAACAATTCAAAGCATGAATCTGAGACTGAGTTTACAAAAAAAAATCCCAAATACCCACCTCGAAGTTTTCCTTCCCAATTTTGCTCATTCAATACGGCGCGCACTCTCACCTCCCCATTAATTTATTTTACTTCCCCCTAACAACAACACTCTAATCATCATGAATAATACATCATTGTCCAATATTAATTCCGCAACCCCAATCACAACCACAACAATTACTACAACTAACGAAGAAACAAGTAAACAAATGCCTACAGATGCTGCAATTACACCACATCATCATCATGGTCTATTAAACCATCAGAATCCTCGATGAGAACTGTGAATCCAATCCGACAAATTGTTGATAAACTGCGTGATGAAGATATGAATCCAAATAAGAGCAAACTTTCACTTTCTATTGGTGACCCAACAGTATTTGGTAATTTAAAGACAGACAAGATGGTCGAAGAAGCTATCATTAAAGCTGTTCAAGAAGGCAAATGTAATGGTTATGCTCCATCAATGGGCAGAGATGATGCCAGAAAGGCAGTTGCTACAAGATATAGTTTAAAGAATCATTCAGTCAAGATGTCTGTAAGTATTTATTAGTGTTCTTTCTCTTTTAATAATGATATCATGATGTTGATGTTGAACTTGCATCATTTGATGAACAAACAATAGGATGTCGTTATTTGTAGTGGTGCCAGTGGTGCTCTCGATATTTGCATTCAAGCATTGTGTAATGAAGGAGATGAAATTTTACTTCCACAACCAGGTTTTTCACTCTATACTACTTTAGCCGGTAGCAAAGGTATTGAAGCCAAATATTATAATCTCAAGTCAAATGATGCTTGGAAAGTTGACTTGGAACATGCTAGATCACTTGTTACATCAAAGACTAGAGCTATTCTTGTAAATAATCCATCCAATCCATGTGGTTCTGTCTATGATGCTGCTCACTTGAAGGATATCATTAATTTTGCTGAAGAATTCAAACTTCCAATTATTGCTGATGAAATTTATGCTGACATGATTTTCGATGAAACTGAAAAGTTCATTCACATGGCTGAATTGACAGATACTGTTCCAATTTTGAGTGTTGGTGGTATTGCTAAGCAATTCCTTGTTCCAGGTTATAGAGTTGGTTGGATTATCATTTATGACAAGATGGGTTACATGAATCAACTCAGAGATGGTATTCAAAGATTGACTACATTAATTTTGGGTGCCAATACTCTCGTACAAGGTGCTTTACCTTATATTTTCGAAAAGGTTGAACCATCCTTCTATAAGAATCTCAATAGATCATTGAAAGAAAGTTCAGACTATACAGCTGAAAGAATTTCAAATATTAAGGGACTCTCAGCCATTAGACCACAAGGTGCCATGTATTGTATGATTGGCATTGATATTGACATGTTTGATGATCAAATCAATGACGATGTTGAATTCTCCTCACTTTTATTGAAAGAAGAAAGTCTCATCGTGTTACCAGGTCAATGTTTCAGAATGAAGAACTTTTTCAGAGTTGTTACTTGTCCATCTAAGAATGACCTCGTTGAAGCTTATGATAGATTGGAACAATTCTGTGCTAGACACTTACGTAAATAAATAATTTCTTATTAATTTTTCAATTCTATACTTTTTAATTTTTTAATTATTAAAAAATGTTTAAACTTCATCACCTTACAAATCATGCACACAAAGAGTATTTTGTCACCACATCGGAAGAATCAACAATAAAACACTCTACTACTCGTTATCAAGATGTAGAAGAAATTAAACCGGAAATTCGTGAATTATTACAAAAATTCTATGATGAATTGTTGGTTCCTAATTTTCCACTGAAAGAAGAATTGGAAGAATTTGAGGAATTTATTTATTTATTATCAGAAAAGACATTTAATGATGGTTTTTGTGGATTTCATCACTTTTTATTTCTTGAAGATTTAGGGTGCAAACAAGAAACAAGTAATAATTATGGAACTATTGCAGCAGCTGCCACAATTGAGTATTATCCAATGTCAAATTGTGGATTATTGGGCTATTTAGTTGTGGATGAAAATTACAGAGGGCAGAGATTGACAAACAAGCTAATGGAGTATTCAAAACAAATTTTGAAAGAAGAATCTCTGAATAGAAATTTGGAAATTTTACTGAAACGAGTGAATGAGAAAGATAGAGAAATTTTGAATCTTCAAATGAAATATTTGAATGTTAATGGCCTGAATGTGGATGATTATATTTCAGAAACTCTGTACAAGTTGCCTCTCTCATTTATTGTTGAGTGTGAACATTCTGATTCCCCAAATGAAGTAATGGATCCAAAAGTGAGACAATTGATTTATTTAAAGCTTGGATTTAAACGAATGAGATTTGATTATGTTCAAAGATTGTCGTTGAATGATAACCCTCTTGAACTTCTTCTATTACATCAATACATAGATGTCAATAAGGATTGTTTTATCAACACCCATTCAATTGCAACATTTATTTATGAATTCTACAAAATCACCTATTATAGATATGATTTTTATTTAATTGATAATTGTTATGATCATGCAATGTCAAGTATTTATAATTGTAGTGTGAAGGAAGGAGATAATTTGAAAATTATTACAGAACCAGACCAAAAGGATTGGAATATGAAATTCTCAAATTTTTCATGGAAGGAATACATTACTACTTCTGAGTTAACAGATAGTGATGATGAAATTGATGAATAATTCAGCATAGCTTATTCAAATTGTTCGATTACTACCCCTTTTAGTACATCCATTTTACAGGTTCTTACAAAATGATTAACATTGTAGAGTTATACAGAATTTACTTTTAAAAATCCTATTGATGACAAGTTTGAACAAAAAGAAATTTTCAGTTCTTGTTGCCCTCTAAACAAGAGCAATTAAGGATAAAAAAGTACTTTAATCCCTTGATTCGTCCATCACCTTTAACACTTTACAATTTTTCAGCCAATCAATTTTGTCAATTCTTCAGTTGTTGTACCATTCCATACAAAATGTAAAGACCATTCAAAATATTTGCGTAAGGAATTCAAAACTCATAGAATCTTTATCCATTGTTGCAAAGTTTGCTTTGCTTTAATCATCATCTCAAAAAAATCCTAAACAATGAAAACTATAGTGTTTGTTCTATTCATTGTTTGCTTGGCTGCTTGTATGAGAGTTGTACACTCTGATACAACACTTCAGTTTGCAAGAAAGCGCATGTTTAGTCATGAAAGCACAACCTCCAATTCTGATGATTCTTTCAATATTCTTATTGGAAAGTCAAAGAATATTCCTTTCACACCACCAACCATGCATCCATACGAAACTATTCAGCAATTGCATCGTGTAAGAGAAGAGGATCCATACTCCTTCTCCACTGAGCACTATTCACACTCTGAAGTTGTTTCAAGAAAACTAATCCAACAACACGAAACCAATTCTAACATAAGAAATGTTAGAAAGCTATTCGTAGAAGGTGTAGATTATGTATCATTGAATGAACATGCCAACTTCATCCAAGATGGATCACTTCATTCATATTCCTTTGAGGCAAACATGTTGACAGGTGTCGCCTTTCTTGATCAAGAAGAAAGTGTATGGGATGTCAAATGTGGTAAAGAAGATGGTTCTATTCAAGTTGATTTTGCTAATGGACACTTTACTGCTCGTAAGTGGATTCCAGGTACTCGTATGGTTATTGGTAAGAAGTGGAATTGTTTTGGCAGCTCCACAATTGACCAATATGGCAAAGAAGATCAACTCGCATTCCTTGTCTTGTCTAGATCAATCTTATTAGAACAAGGAGAAATGGTCAAGATCAGTTTCAATGTTAGAATGTTAAAGACTAACGAACTCTTCTTGAATGGTCAACTTTCATACAAGTCAACTCCTGTTGCCAGAGAAACTGACAAGAATTTCACTTCCCTCTACTCAACTGATGCAAAGAAGAATTCTCGTTCTTCATGGACACAACGACTCTACGCTGTTGGTTTCAACTATGATGTCAATACAGGTTCTGTCAAACAAGAATCTCTTCCTCTTTATTCAACTTCAACCAGTTATGGAGATTTCAAGGTTGTTTGTGAAAAGTGTTATGTCTACATGAATGCAGAGTTTAGAGTTGAATTTGAATGGTCATGGCTCTCAATCACTAAAGCACAAGCATTGATTGGTGGTAAGATTGAAGGTGATGCAACACTCAAAGCATCTTTAAGCAAAAGTTTAAGTTATTCTAAAGGTGATATTCTAGCAACACTTTCAACCATCAATTTCAAGTTTAATATTTATGGTATCCCTGTCTGGGTCGATATTGTTCCAAAATTGGCCTACAGCTTTGATATTCAAGCTTCTGGTCTATTGGAATATAGTAGAAACTTTAAGGCGAGCTATGAACAATACTTTGGTTATCAATATGCTTCTGGTACTGGTTATGGACCTGTTAGAACTGGAGCAGGTTTCGAATGGTCATCCAGCTCTCCTGGTTTAAGATTAGAAGCTTCTTCTACCACTACATTTTCTCTTTATCCTGTTTTTGACATTACAATCTGGAGTTTGGTTACAACAACTGTTGCAATCAAACCCAAGTTGATTGCTGAACTCTCTGCTCAAGCATTAGCCGCATCCCTATCAGAGTATCAATTATTTGGTAAGGTAGAATCTTCCTATCAAGTCGATGTTACCATCAACAATGAAATTCTCAAAGTTGACAAAGAATTGACTTTCATTCAAAAGACAGCTATTCCATTATTGAGTGGAAGTTATTCTTTACAAAGTTCTTCATACAAAGCAGTAGATAGCAATTCTGTCTACTCACCTGGAAATGCTATCCCTTCACTGAAAGGTATTAGTGATATGGTTAGCTTTTACTTTGAAATTAAAATTGCACCAAGTGATAACTATTACTTCATCGAATACTCAACTGGTACATCTCCACCAAGTGGTTACAAATACTCAACTGACTCAATTAATTGTAAATTTGGATGTACCTTTACATTCACTCCAAACTATTATATTAGTGTGAAGATAATTGAAGATCATTGGTGGTCTAATATTGACATTTTGGTTAAGATTTTTAATTTGTCAAATGTTTATGGTAGTGCACCAACAGTTACAACTAAAATATTTGAAAGTGGAATTGTCTCTGCATATATTCATATTACTGATAGAGTTGTCAGATTTAGGGATGTACCAACAGGTTCTTATCAAATAGGAACAACTACGACATTTGACTTTGACCACCAAAAGACCTTCCTTGACAATAACTTTGTGGCATTTAGATCTGATCGTTCTATCACAGGTCTTCCATTCCAATTTATTCCCTTGATTGAAAATGGTTACTATTATTACTATTCTCAAAATGCTCCAAGAAACTTTACTATTTATGGATATTCTGGAGCTAATATCAACTTTGTAAATGCAATTGCCTATAGAATGGTGTATCCAAAAACAACTGTCAGATTGTCTGAGATTATTCGTGATACAATGAGTTTGAATACATTTGTGCAAGCTGTTGAAACAGTTTCGAATAGATATGTGGTAACTCTGCAAGCCAAAGGAAGTTTTGACATTCTCGTATACGAAGGTTGGATTTCCAATTACAATATTTACCAAACCAAGGGCAAGAAGTACCAGTATATCGAAACACAAACTGGAAATGTTGAAATCTTACCATCCAGAATTCATCATTTCACATTCTCATTGGAAAATAATTATGGAAATAGCATTCCAAAGATTCAAATTGTTGTAGCTCAATTGGTTCCTATTAATCAAGTAATAATTGAATCTATTAGATTTGATCCATATATGGCCTCTCAGTTGACTAGTTCGAGTTTATCTACAAATGTGTTGATTGAACAACAAGTTGCAAAGAATTCCATTTTCCCATATGTTAAACTTTCATCCACCAAGTCAGCTAAGGTTTCTTTCTCAAATTCTATTGATGAATCATTGAATATGAATAGTGGTTTATACTCAATTGGAAGTTCACCAATTTCAATTCCAATTCCATCGACTTTTGACACTTTTTACTTGTCACCTAATAGAACAAGCTCAGAATCTGTAAATGTTAACTTGATTCACAATCACAAACTCTTAAATGGTATCCCTTCATTGGTCAAGAAATTGGCCTCATCAGAAGTTGGTGCCTTTGCAATTCCATGTTCTAGCTCAATTGACTGGAATAACCTCTTTTTAAGAGTAATTGATTCAACTAATGGTAAAGTTGTCCAATTGGATTGGGTTAAAGCACATGTCATGTCCAATAATGCAGAGGTTTTAGCCACATTAGAAACTGTCATTCTTTCTGATGGTGCAATTTTGATTTCACCAATTGCAACAATTAATTCTCTTTGTAAAGTTGACACTTCTAATAGATATATTCAATTAACCATTGAAAGCACTTTAGCCATTACAAGACAATTAGAAATTGCTCAAAGTCTTGATTACTCTAAAATTAATACAAGAGCCATTGGTCAACTCACAATTGATCCAGAAGTGTCTGGAAATATGTACATTGACATTGCTTACGAAAAATACTACAAGTATGAATTGAATAACGTTAAGGGTCTTATCTTCCAAGTTACCACCCAGGATGATTGTAATATTGATCTGTATGTCAATAAGAAGGGTCAAGTTGCTTCTCCTTCTTTCTCAGATTCGAATTCAATTTATGCTTCTAGTAGTTCATTATCTTTGAAGGGAGAGAAGATGTCTATTTCATTACTTTCTCAACATGGATCCATTATCATGTTATACTCTGATAGAAAATGTAGATTTACAATGTCTACATTGGAATTGAAGGCTACTCAACTTTCTTTAAGTTTCATCACAAATGGTCAACCTTCAACTTTTACATCTTCATTCTCAACATCTGAAACTACTTTAATTCATGTCAAGATATTGGATGATAATCACGCCTGGGATAAGAACTTTATAAGCAATATCACAACTCAGTCTTCTGCTGCTAATTTCAATTTGTTTAGAATGAGTTCTTCAAGCTTGACAACTTTCTTCTCTTCGGTCAACTTTGTTTTGGTAAACCAACAAACTTTGGCTTTTGAATTTGTTCCAAAAGTGAATGCACCTGTTGCCAATTTGAAGAATGAAACTATTACCTTCAAGGCAGAATCCTCAATGTTTGACACTAAATATGACATTCAACCATATAATCAATTAACAGTTGGAAATGCAACACAACCAATTCAACCATCTGCTTCATTCGGTAATTCAACTCAACCAAAGACAAATGATGTTAACAGCATTGGTTATGTCAATTATTTGTTTATGTTCTATTGTATCTTTGCAGTTATTTCTTCTCTTTAGCTTAAATAAATAATCACTTTCCTTTCTATTTCGTTTTTTCATTGATCAGTAGAGAATAGTGTGTTAAGAATTTATTTAACGTCTTCCTCCACGACCACCACGAGATCCTGATCTACCACTTCCACGAGATCATGATCTACCACCTCCACGAGATGATGATCTAGATCCACCACCACGAGAGTATCCTCTACTTGGTGAAGATCTTCTTGGTGAAGAATTTCTATAAGATGATCTACCTCCTCTATTTCCATAAGATGGTCTAGAGTTGCTTCTTCTTCTATTGTTATTGGATTGACGAGATCTGCCACCAGTGTTGTGTCTTCTTGGAGAATTTCTTGAAGTATTACCTCTGTTACCACCTCTTCTTGAACCATTGTTTCTTCTTCCTTGTCCTCCACGTGATCTGTTATTATTTCTTCTTTGATTGTTACGATTGACTGATCTGCCACCTCTGTTGCCACCTCTTCTACCGCCTCTTCTATTATTATTGGTGGAACGAGAATTGTTTCTTTGTCTTCCATTTGATCTGTTATTTCTTCTTCCATTTTGGTTTCTTCTATTTCTTCCATATTGTCTAGATCTGTTATTTTGATTATTTCTTCTATTGGATTGTCTTGGCTTTCTTTCATTTCTCTTAAAAGTCAAAGCACCCTTAATAGATTTAGCACCTCCATATAAGGATTTAACAGTCTTGTACTTGGTCTTTAAATCTGCCTTCTTGAAAGTTCTGTATGCTCTCTTTCCAGTCAATTTGGCAATTCTTGAGAAACGACTACGAGCTTGCTTATTCTTGAAAAGTGATTTGGCAGCTTTTGTGGTTGTTTTGATTGATGACTTGAGGGCTGAGAAATTCTTTGGTAATTTAACATTCTTTGCCATACCCAACAGGTTTAATCCAGATTTCAAACTCATAACTCCAGTGACAACATTTAAAGTTCTTCTGACAGCTTGGAATGGAGCTGATTTGACAACTGGTGCAATTTTCTTGGCAATTTTGTTTTCAATTGGGGCAATCTTTTCATTTGAGAATTTTGAAATACCATTTCCTAAATCTTTAGCCCATCCAGAAGCTTTCTTAAGTCCAACTTTATCCAAACCATTAGAAACTTGATTAGCAATGAAATTACCAACTTTGGAAATCTTTTCATGATAAGTACCAATGTCATTTGCAATATTCATGACACTACTGGCAATATTCAAGGCAGCAGTGATCCATTCAGCATCAGATTCTTCACTATTTTTAGAAAGATCTTTTTTCTTTTGAGTTTCGTTTACATATCTTTCGGTAGCACTTTGAATCAATGAATATTTCATCATGTCAACACTTGGACGATTGGCTTTTCTGGTAAAGAATTGAATGAGTTCCAATAATTCCTCTCTCAATTGAATAATTTCACTTTCGTCAAATCTTTCTTTTGGAATAGTTTCATAAATTTCTCTCAATTTTGCAGCAATCAATACGAAATTCTCAGCAATTTCAACTTCTTGTTCAGAGCTGACTGCAATTTTCATTTGATCGATGACTTGACGAGTAGTTGGATCGAGAATGAATTCTCTAATTGTACTTCTGGAAGCTTGTGAAGTTTTGGAGGTAGAAGTTTCGTCTAATTGTTGAGCATGCACGAATGCAGCCCAAAGTTGACAACACAACATCAAGGCAAAGCAACATGCCAATAAGAATGTACGTTTGGAATGCATCGTTTTTTTTTGAGATGATCCCTCGAATCTTATCTCGCAATTAATAATAATTAACCATTTTGTTGTTTGACAGTTGAAGGGGTTTAATATCCAGTTTTTGGTCCGCTTGGGCATACAAGTAATATTTAAGTAAAAATGTTTCAAAAATTGAGTGATCATACTTTAATATTATAATCATCTCATAAACCTTAATTAATATTATAATATGTTTGTTCATCTATTCACTACAGTGTACTGAGGTGAATGATACAATGTGAAAGAAGGAGCTCTTATAAATTCTTAATATTTCTTATATTAATAATAACACATCATTGTATCTTGAATTATTATTGTATATTTGAATTTTTTAATTATTATTTAACAAATAAATATTTTACATCTTTGATGGCAAAATTTCCGCAAAAAGAGAAGACAAAACATCAGCACACTTTTCAAGGTGTTGTTTGGTATGTTTGGAAGAGACTGATAATCTCAAACCTGGTTCAGGTAAGGTAATTTCTCTGTGTGTATAATTTGGACAAACGACAGCAACTCCTTGGTCAATAGCCTTAGAAACAATATCCTTGAACTTTTGTTGAACCTTATTTCTTTCTTCATAGAAAAGAATACTGGCTTGAGCCATTTGCTTCTTATTCTTCTTGGACTTGAATTGGTCAACTTGCTTCTTAGCTTCAAGTAAAGCAGCCTTAGCAGGGTGATCATCAGCAAGACGAATGTGGAAGATTGGACATTTATCTTCATGGAGAAGAACCAACTTGGAATTCTTGAATGAAATCTTCTTGTTAAGAGTTTCAGAGAGGAGGGTAACATTCTTTTGGAGTGGAACCAAATAGCTATCAGGATTAGTATCAAGCTTATTCATAGCTTCAATAGCAGCAGTTGACAAATATGGAGGCAAAGAAGCAGAGAAACAGTAACCAGCACCAGATAATCTTTGGTGATCAACAATAATGTTAGATCCAACACAAACACCACCAACAGATCCGAATGAATTTTCCATGTTAACACAAACAATTTCAAAATCATTAATATCCAAACCAAAGTGTTCAATTGTTCCTCTACCAGTTTTACCCAAAACACCAACACCATAACTATCATCAAGAATAATTCTAAATCCGACATATTTCTTCTTCAAAGCAATAATTTCCTTCAAATTAGCAATATCACCATTATTTTCATAAACACCTTCAACAACAATGAAACGACGATTCTTTGGAGTGGCACCATTATCATTTGCAACAATTTCCTTCATCATATCTTCAAGAGCTTTAACATTATTATGTTTAAAGTAACCAACAGTTGAACGGGCTAAATGACAACCAGTCTTGATGGCATAATTACAAGCTTCATCACAAAGAATAACATCTTCACGCTTGGAAAATGCTGGAATAACAGAACTGACTGTACAAAAACCGAAAGAGTACAAAATACAAGCTTCGGTTCCCATAAACTTGGCACA
This sequence comes from Naegleria gruberi, assembly GCF_000004985.1. Taxonomy (NCBI): domain Eukaryota; phylum Heterolobosea; class Eutetramitea; order Acrasida; family Naegleriidae; genus Naegleria; species Naegleria gruberi. Next base: position 57,928 of record NW_003163248.1, on the reverse strand, counting down.
CAACTTTTCAAAATCAAGATGAACATCAATAGTACCATAGAAACCACGAGGACCACAACTACCAACACCATATTCACGAACAGTATCCTTACACTTTTCATGAATATCCTTATCACCAATAAAACCCAAAAAGTTATTAGTACCAAAGTTAATAACCTTGTCCTTCTTTCCTTCAACAGTGAATTCAACATCGGCAACTGAAGTGACGACATATTCATGTTCCTTCATAGCATTAATTGTAGCATCAACATTGCTATCATCAGAGGTTGGAACAAGTGGTACAGGTTCCCAATCTTCAATAATTTCATCTTCTTGTTTCTTGGAAAGTTTTTGTGGTGGCACAGCTGAACGTCTCTTGCTCATCAAATACCAAACAATTAAAACAATAATTGAAACATCAATCAATGAACGATATGGGTGATTTTGAAACTCTCCAACAAGAATATCGGCAAGTTTGTTAAAGATGTTGACGTATCGAGACAATGATTCCATTGCCGATAATGTTGATGTTGCCTCTTGTGTGGACATTTTTTTCTTGAGAATTTTAATATTAGGCGGATCAATCCTGATGGCAAAAATATTGGAGGGAAATTAGATAATAGCATCATCTTACACTTGTTGGACATTGAGTGATGATAACGATAATAAGGTACTGATAAAGTAATTCAACCATGTTGTGCAAATATATTGTCAGGTAATATGAGTACGCAATGATCAGCATAATTGTTGTGATCGTTGGATAGCAGTCTTCTCATTGTCCGTTCGTTCTAAAATTTGTGTCCTCAACTTTCTACTTATTCGTTTCAACGTTCAATAAGAAGACGTTCAAGAGTAAGCTCACTTTTGAACACCTATTTTTCATTGTAATGTTAATTTGTAATGCTTACCGGAGAATTATAGTTGATTTGAAGCTTTCATAATGATTTAACAATATTGATTTATTTACACTTTTGAAACTTAGTGTTCATTCCATTGAATCTTGGAAATATCAACACCTTCTTTGAACATTTCATAGAGTGGACTCAGTTCTCTCAATCTTAATACTTCAGTAGCAGTCTTGTTAATTACAAAATCAATTTCTTCCTCAGTTGTAAATCTACCAATACCAAAACGAAGTGATGTGTGAGCTACTTCTTCAGAAACTCCCAAAGCACGTAATACATAGCTTGGTTCAAGGGAAGCACTAGTACAAGCACTACCTGATGATAAAGCGACAGAATTCAAAGCCATCAATAAACTTTCGCCTTCAACAAATTCAAAACTAATGTTAACATTACCAGGATATCTCAAATTTTCATCACCATTCAAAATAACGTGTTCACATCTAGTTCTAAGGCTACTAATAAGTTTTTGAGATAATTGAGTGACATGAGTTAAATCTCTTTCCATTTCTTCAGAAGCAATTCTTGCTGCTTCCCCCAAACCAACACACAATGGAGCAGCCAATGTACCTGATCTACGACCACCTTCTTGACCACCACCATTAATGAGTGGATGAATTCTAACTCTTGGCTGCTTTCTTCTAACATAGAGAGCACCAATACCTTTTGGACCATAAATCTTGTGACCACTGATTGACATTAAATCAATATTCATATCATCAACATTAATTGGAATTTTACCAAAAGCTTGAGCAGCATCAGTGTGTAATAAAACCTTGTTCTTTCTACATAAAGCACCAATTTCCTTGATTGGTTGTATCACACCAATTTCATTATTAACGAACATGACACTGACCAAAGCAGTTTCTGGTGTAATGGCCTTTTCCAATTCTGCCAAATCAATTAATCCATTCTTTTGTACTGGTAAATATGTTACTGTAAATCCTTCTTCTTCTAAATGTCTACAAGTATCCAAAACACATTTATGTTCTGTTTGTGTTGTAATAATATGTTTCTTCTTATCCTTTACGAAACGAGCAACACCTTTCAATGCAGTATTATTCGATTCTGTTGCTCCACTTGTAAATACAATTTCCTTAGGACTTGCTCCGATTAAATCACCAACTTGTTTTCTAGCCAATTCGACAGCCTTCTCAGAATCCCAACCAAATTCGTGTGTTCTAGAGTGTGGATTACCATAAACTTCTGTCATGAACGGAAGCATGGCATCAAGTACTCTAGGATCTGTTGGTGTTGTAGCACCAAAATCAAAATAAATTCCTCTCACTCTCTTATCAAAGCTATTATTATTATTACTACTACTACAAGATGATGTTCCATTAATAAGTGATGAAGTAAATCTTCTCTTATTTTCCGAGAGATGAACAACATTACCAACAACAGTACCAAATTTGTTAATCTTCTTCAAGGAGACTGCTGCCTTCAATGTTTGTTTCATTAATTGTTGTTGTTGTTTTTGCATTTTTTTAAAGTTGCTTTTAAAATTCCTCACCAAAATGAATTGATTGAAGGAAAATGGACTTGATGGAAACCCATTCATGCGTTCAAGAGATTCTTGATTCTCTTTTGTAATGAACAATAAACTATTGGAATTTATTGAAAAGATTATATTTGGAGAAATTTGTGTTACAAAGGAAGGATTGAAAACTCCATTTGTTGTTGTTCTTTCAACTCTGTGAAAAATTGTGATGGAGTCAATTTGTGTAAAATTTTTAGAAAGAGTTCAAAGAGCTAATTACCAGATAATTTACATGATGGATTTTATTTACATTCTAATGTTACAAATATTATAATATTACTTTGTAAAGTACAAGTAAGCATCAGTTCCATAACCTGAAACTGAATTGAGTTTAAATTCACCACCCCAATATTTGGAGTAGAGTTTGACGAGAGGTAAGCCAAATCCAAAACCTGCAACAGATCCCTGTTTACCATCTTGATTGACTATCTCCTTTCTAACACTAGCAGTAGAATACAAGTAGGAGAACAATTGAGGCATATCCTTTCTTGGAATTCCCTTTCCTTCATCACTAATTCTAATGGTGACTTCATCTTGAGAACTGCTCATTAAGATTCCAACAGGTGGAAGGGAATCTGTGTGATTTTCAACAACTGCTCTCATGGAATTAATTAACAATTCAATAAGTTGGAATTGTAAATGGTTCGGCACGTATGGGAATAATAAATCATCTTGATTTCCACTTGTTGAGACAATTACTTGTGGAAACTTTCCATAATGAGCAAGACACCAATCTTGAGCATCTTTAATTGCTCTATTTGCCACCAGAATTGGATTAGTATTTTTACAAATCAGTTTTGAAAGATTACAATTTGGATTTTCAACTTGATCATGAAGAGACAAATGATGTTCCAATAACTATTCGAAATGTTAATTATTCAAAAAGAAATAGAAAATAACTTACAGTTCTAATACCAATTCTATTGATATAGAATGAATCTAAATGATCCTTCAATGATGAATAATTGGTATAATCAATATATTCTAACATGGTCTTTTTCAATTCTTCTTTCAATTCAGCAACACCACCTGCAACACTAACCATTGTTGGATTGTGTCGATCGTAGATGGTTCTAATCACATTGGTAAATTCAATTTCTTCACTTCTATTTCGTGGCTTGCTTTTGATTTGATACAATTGTTTAAAACTGGTCAAGTACCAATCTCTGACGATACTATTTAGGGAAATATTATTAAATGGATACATTACAGTGTTATAAATATTATTATTTCTTGGTATCTTGCTATAAATGGAAAATATACTTACCGTATGGAAGGCATAAGATTGAGACCATGAGGCATTTCATCAAGGAGTTGCACCTGTTGTGCCAACCTAATACGAAGTTCTTCAATCAACCAACCTGAAGACAAAACTAAACTATTAATTGATGTGTTTTCAACAAACTCCACCAAAGTAGAAACAGATAACGATGCTGGAGTCATTTTCGAATAATTATACACAATAGACAAGTCAATATTTGCATCTATACTCTCTTCCCTAACTCTTCTCTCCATAATTGCTTCATTATATTGAACAGAGAATCTCAATTCGTGTTGTTGATGTTGAATTGGATTTATTTCAACTTGAGAGTATAATTGATTCGGAATGGTGGCTTTAAAGTAATTTCCATGGTTGAAAGTCATTTTGCTAAGAGTCTTACTTGTCATATTGCAAAAAGGTGCCAATTCTCTTTCCTTATCGCATTGTCTATAGGCATATTGAAACTCTGTCTTATCTTCAAAATTATTCTGTGTTTGATTGTTCAGCAATGGAATGATACTCTTGGAAAATCCTCTTCTTGAAGCCTTCTCTGTGAGGATCAGCTTGGTAATGAGTTGCTTGATAATTTGTTGTTGTTGTGTGGTTTTTTTCATCTTGTTGATTTGGCAATTGATAAAGGGGACTTGCTGTTTTTAACAGTTTTCCATTACCCCGCAGAACCTATTTTTGTAATGTTCGATAGAGATTCGAATGGCACACTGTGCGAATTCGCTCCTTCTACAAAAATTGAATTATTAATGTCAATCAATAAATATTGAGGTAAAAGAGTTCTATTTATGAGCAAAAGATAAGGTACTGCATTAGATGATTTTTGTATAATTTTTTTGTAAAGTATTTTCGCCCTTTTTACAATATTTTCTTGTTTATATTTATAATTAATTCCCTCCAATTTATTGAAGAGCAAACACTTCATAATCCTCAACACTGAAATTGTAAGCACCAGCAAGATAGCTCTTAATTGTTGCTGTTCCATAAGTTTGGCCTGTAAGAGAAAAGGAATGACCAAGATTGCTGTAATTTTCTTGTGCTTTTGGATTGTTTGAGATACAAATGTCGTGTCCTCCTCCAAATGAAGGACCTTGGTTAGGGTTACAATAAATAGAATAAGTGTTTGAATGGTGAATTCCATCGTTTTTCATTTTTGTAAATCTTTCCTCACCACTTCCAGAAATAATACTAAACAGAAAACAATTACTATCAAAACAATAAGAAGAGTTACTGGTCCAACTTGTTGCTGCATAACCTCCAAATATTGCACCATTTGTTGATTTGATAATGGTTACAGTTCTTCCTTTAGCATCACATTTGGAATGGAAATCAGATCCTGTAAATCCATTTTCAGATGCTCTGAATAAAAGTCGTGGAATTCCCTTTTCAATACCTTCCAAAATCTCGGTATATAATCTCTTAGATTGAGTATCAGACAGTATTTTGCTTTCAAATTTCTTTCTGGATAATTGAGGACTTTCTGGGTACAATTTAGCAATTCCAGTAACTGTACGCTCAATCAACTCCACTAATCCCTGCATGTTGTAGTATCTAGCCTCCACATAAAGGCATTCCAAAATGTGTTTGTCAGATGGTAAAACAAAACAATTCAAAAACCCTCCAGATCTCAAATAATTCAATACATAAGGAAAGAATCTTCCATCCCTATTTAAAATTAGACACTATATTCCAATGTAAACTTACCTATCAATAAATATGTAATCTGATTCGTCTTTTGTGAGATTGTGCATGCCAGAAACAAGTGCAGAAAATAAATGTGGAGGATAATACTTTTTTTCTTCATCCTCACCATCCTCCTCACTGTCATAATCTATTCTGATTATTTTCTGGCTGAGTGTTTCCTTCATCACATTAAATTTCTTTCCTCCAATATTTAATTTGATTATTTCACCTTCTCCGAACTGGTATTTTGTTGACACTTCTTTTAATTCTTGGAATTCCTTCTCTCGTTTTGTCATGTCATAATTCCATGACTGAATAACTGAATCTAAATTCTTCATAGCTTGTTGCAATTCTTCGTGTTTGATTTGTTGTTGGTTATTAATCATTTTTTTGATTATTATTCTTCATCACGTTTAATAAATATAGATTCAGTCTTTTCAAAACGTGTTACTTGATCAATGTGCTTACAACATATTTATGATTCTTTTGCTTGTTTTCATCATTCCTCATTGTATTAGATTTTATTCTTCAAAATCCTCCAATCTTTCACCTTACTACATTAATAACACTTTGGATGTTCTTCCATTAATCTCTTCTTAATATTTGATTTTTATTTTTAGATGGATGGAATTTTTTCTGCACAGGAACAAGTAGTTATTTTTAAACTCTTACCAGCATACAAAGAAATACATCAAACAAAAGATAAAAAATGCAATCATCACAAAAGAAGTGGACCAAGGACGAAGTTTTAGAAACTTTTGGAGAAGACATTGCTTGTGCTAGCACCGATGAAATTGAACACAGATCAAGACTGATCGATAATGAAATCCACGTTTTTAGGAATGAGAAAAAGCGTATTCAATATGAGGAAAATACAATGAAAGAAAAGATAAAGGAAAATGTAGAAAAGATTAAACTTAACAAACAATTACCATATCTCGTCGCTACTGTGGTAGAGGTAAGTGGATTAACAAGAATCCGGATTAATTAATATTGTTATTGATTTGTTTTCTAGATTTTGGAAACTGATGAAAATGAAGAAATTATACAAGACGGATCGAGTGTTGATCTTGATGAAGAAAGAAAGGGTAAATCAGCAGTCATAAAAACTAGTACAAGACAAACTATTTATTTGCCAGTTATAGGATTGGTTGATTCCGAAGATCTTAAACCAGGTGAATTAGTTGGTGTCAACAAGGATAGTTTCTTAGTATTGGAAAAACTTCCTTCTGAATATGACTCTCGTGTCAAGGCTATGGAAGTTGATGAAAAGCCAAAGGAAGATTATAGTGATATTGGTGGATGTGCTGCCCAAATCAAGGAAATGTATGAAGCTATTGTATTACCTATGAATCAAGCTGATAGATTCACAAAAATTGGTATTTCACCACCAAAAGGAGGTAAGTAATTTTGATTAAGTAATCATTGTTGTTAAAAACTTTGTAGTGTTGCTCTATGGTCCACCAGGTACAGGTAAAACTCTCTTGGCTCGTGCTTGTGCTGCTCAAACTAAAGCTACATTCTTGAAATTGGCTGGTCCTCAATTGGTCCAAATGTTTATCGGAGATGGTGCTAAATTGGTTCGTGATGCTTTTGCATTGGCTAGAGAAAAAGCTCCAGCTATTATCTTTATTGACGAATTGGATGCTATTGGTACAAAGAGATTCGGTTCTGACAAGTCAGGTGACAGAGAAGTACAAAGAACTATGCTTGAATTGTTGAATCAAATGGATGGTTTCTCACAAGATACTCGAGTTAAGGTTATTGCTGCTACTAACCGTATCGATATTTTGGATCCTGCTTTATTGAGATCAGGTCGTATCGATCGTAAGATTGAATTCCCTCTTCCTGACGAAAAGGGACGTGTACAAATTTTGAAGATTCACTCAAAGAGAATGACAGTTCATGAAGATGTTAACTGGGAAGAAATTTCTCGTTGTTGTGAAGACTTTAATGGTGCTCAAATGAAGGCCGTTTGTGTTGAAGCTGGTATGATTGCTTTGAGGAGAGATGCCACCCAAGTTATGCATGAAGATTTTATGGAAGGTGTTGCTGCTGTCCAAGCCAAGAAGAAGGTTGCTTTGAATTATTATGCTTAAATTAAAAAACCATTGTAATTTATATTGTAATTAGGTGTGTCAAATATTTTCACAGTTTCTTTTTGGAATGGTCGAATCAATGTTTAACACTAACGTCAGCAACTTGAAAAATCTGAAAAAATTATCATCATTCAAATTACACACCTATTCTTCTTCATTCTCTCATGACATGACTTCAGTTAATAACAATTCCGAAGAAGATCTTCTCCTCTTGAATTCACCACTCTATACATCTTCATCTCTCAAGAAAAAGACAAAGAAATTACCATCATCACTCTCTCTTCGAATTATTTTACCATTTGCCATCTATTCATTCTTCCGAACCGTACATCCACAACAACCATTCCTTGTTGAATTTTTACTTTCCAAAGGGATTACTTTAAAAGCAGTACTCTTTGACATTTTTCCAATATGGACTTATTCAATGCCAGTTGTGCAATTACTTGTTGGTATCATGTCTGAACAGAAATGGTTGGGCCACAAGTGGATTTTAACATTTGGAATTTTGTGTTTAATTTCAACAATGTTTATTGAATATTTCAGTAGCATAGATTTAGTTTGGATGTTACAGGTTTCAGAGATTGTACTTGCTGTATTATACTCTACTGATCAAACTTATTTGGCATTGATTTATCACTCAAGTGAGCCATCTTCTTATCAATTCTTAGTAAGTTTTCTGGAAATTATTTCAATATTGAGTATAATATAATATTAAATAGACAAGTATGTCAAGAACATGTATCCTATTGGGTCAAGTATTGGGAGCTATCGTTGGTCAAACTCTGTTCTATCTAGGTGTCCCAATTCATGTTTTATATTACATTGGGTTTGCATGTACAATTCCATGTTTGTACACTTCAGTATTTCACTTTCCATCACCAAAGAATTATGTCAGATCCATGTCAGAACAACCAAAAGAATCAAAATTCCACTCTGACGAAAGTAGAACACCTGAGGATGAATTAATTTCAATTGTGGATGAGTTGGGGTTAGAATCTGAACATGAACATTCAAAATGTCATTCAATTGGATTGAAAATCAAAGAATTTTTCATTAATCTCTTCAAAAGAGCTTTCAATTTTGTAATGGAAGTTAAGAAATGCTATACGGATGATTATTCAGTTGTATTTTGGAGTATTTACTGTATTATTGGAATAGCAGTTCACATGTTAGCACTCTCCTATTATCAAGCATTCTTCAAAACACTCAACAAGGACATGACTTTCAATGGTGTTCTTACAGCAGTTGCCTATGCATGTGCAAGTCTCATTACAATGATTCCATCCAGATTAGGAAAATGGATCAAATCATGGAAAGGCAAACTAATGGCAATTAGTTTATGCTTTATTTGTGGATTTTGTCTATTAGTAATGAGTTGGAATGGGAAATGCCCAATATTTCTTGCCTACTTGTTATTTGTCATTTATCATTGCTTATTTGAATTTTTATACGTTTTGGCATTTTCACAAATTGCAAAAGGTCTCAAATTGACCAGATTTGCAGCCATCTTTTCATTCAACTCTGCATTGGCTAATTTATTCCAAGTATTCGTCCAATTTCTAGTTGGAAAAGAAGTTTTAGCTCTGAATGCAATTTACCAATTCAAATCATTTGGATTTATAATGATTGCATTATCTGCCATTTTACTTTTCACACTCTTTTTTAATATTATCAAACAGAAAATTACAGTATGCTTAAAGAGATGAGAATTTCCCCTCATTAAACTTCCTATCGTAACCCCAATTTTCCCTCCAAACTATTCGAAATCTCACACAACCAATCGAAAGAGCAAAGATTCTCAATCTACAGATATTAGGATGAACAATAAATTTCAAGTAACTAAAAAGTACTCTCTAACACCACACCAATTATTATCATTATCATTATGATGATGATAATATTGTTTCGAAAAGTACTCTATTACACACAGATGAACTCTAATTCGCTCTCTCCTTACAACAAACCTAATCGGGAAGCTTTGATGATTGGGAAAGGCGCGCTTTCATACAATCAAAAAAAAATAGATCGATTTGAAGTGCTGCATTGTTGAAGAGGCTTTTTTCAAATTGAAACTTTGTATGCAACACGACAACAACCCATTCATTGGAACTCTTTAAACAATAATTCAGAAATTTTGAAAGTTAACATCATTTTACTATCCATTAGAAGTTTTTTGGATTGGACGACAAGTATTCAGTGACTCAATTGTCCTTTTGAAAAGACCGCTCATTTGATTGTGAAAAGGGACGAAACTACGTAACATTCCACCTCAGCATTTTGTTGTTTCGAATATTTTCGATTGATTCGTGCTGCATTACCTTCGTAAAAAAAAGAACACACAATAATAGATATTGCAGAAGCGAATAATTGGTTGCCTTTCATCATTGTGGATTTTTAAAATCTTTGAATTAATAATATGGCTGCCCAGAGTTTCGAATTAGACATGGAAGAGCCAAAACAAACAACAACAAATGGTACTGTAACCACATCATCTTCTCCTTCTTCTTCATCATCAAATAATGAAGCATCAAATGTTTCCGAATCTGTTACAACAAAGAAGAATGCATCATCATTGGATGCTTCATTACTCAGCCCAACATCAGCCAATGCAACTGTTAGAACTCGAAGGAACAATAATACATCGACAACTAGTGGTAAATCAAGTGTCTTTCAATTAGTTAAATCAAAGGCAACAACTTCATCACTTGCTACATCAAATATTGCATCAAATAATGATACAACAAGTCATACAAATTCAACAACATCAAATAGTAATGTTTTTGATGAGAATAATGGGTTTGAAGTAGTTGATAATCATCGTGATTTGGAAAAAACATTACCTAAAATAGATTTAAACAGAAATTTGGATTTGTTTGGTCAATCGAATTCAACTGCTAGTTCCAGTGGTGTGATTAATAGAAAAGACAATGTTGATGATTCACCAATAGCTAAACCAGCTATGGAAGGAAAAACCAAATTTGCTAACTCAAAATTGGGAAGACTAATTAGAAGATTTATTAATCACATACGAGTATGGACAAGTTCACCAATCATTAAGTATTCTTTGATTATCTTGTTGGTTTTATCACTGATTGCATTGTTGGTCATGTTTGTTGTTCCAATGTTCAATTCGTCATCAGTTAATGTGCCCCCAATTATTAGAAACGAAGGAACACCACAAGAAGGAAAGATAGCGTCACCAGAAGTACAAAAACAGGAGGCACCATCTTCAGGTCCTTCTTTATGGGAAAGGATTACGAGCGTCTTTTCTCGTTCCCAAGGTGGTGATTCTACTGCTTCACAAACAGTTGTACCACCAGCTGAGTTGGTTTTAACACTTTCTCCTGAGAAATATAGGGAAAACTTTGAAAACTATCTGAGTCAATCAAAACCAATTGTTTTGAAGAAGTATAGTAACAAGTGGATTTCCTCCTCAACATGGAAGAAGGAATTTACCTCCAATAAGGAATTCATTAGGAAACTCAACAAGATGAAGAAACAACTTTCAAAATATATCAAAAGGAAAGGAGTATCAATTACATTGGTTAACATGGACAAATTACCTTCCTCAGTTTATAGAGTTCCTTTTACTCCAAACCTGAAGGAACACGAATTCGAATATGATTTCCCAATAAGCTTGGACCAATTTTCAACTTTAAAGACAGTCAACTCAGAAATTTGGTTTGCTAATCCAAAGAAGGATCAATTGATAAGAGTTGGAAGAAAAGAAAATTCTAACAAGTTTACTGTCTGTATGATAGCAGATACATCACAATATTCTCAATTGGTTCAATTAAGTTCACCATCTGGAGAAGATACAGAAACTGAAATCAAAACAAATGATTGTATTTACATCCCTTCAGGATGGAGTTTCAATTTCAATGTCAAAGCCTCTACTAAATTTGTTACTTGGGTCTACGAATAAAAACCTTTCAATTTCATTTGAGAGAAATATTTAATAATATTCCCTAGATTCACTTCTCACAAGTTTTACAACTCTTCCATTTGGTTCAATGTTAAAAAACACTGTAAGCTCATCACAGCTTTGGCGTCCTGAGAGAATTGAGTTTTCATCTTGATAGTACAATGAAAATAGGAATGTTGAAGCAAGGTTCAATCTTGCTTTATGATTTTTTTCAATTTCCAATCCATTTGTAAAAGTTTTGAAGAGTGGTAGCCACTCACAACTTGGTATATCAATATTTGGACCAAATTCAATGCTTGATAATCCCTGAGTTTTTAAGCTATCCAATACCAAACCAGGAGTAATATCTGATGAGCGAATAATTGTATTACGTCCTCTTTCATAAATAATATCATTGGGAAGTATGGTATCCATCACCTCTTTTTCAACTAATGTTTGAAATTTATCTCTGTTATCATTTTGTAAAGTGCACAATAATACAGAAGCAAACGAAATAGGCCTAACAAAATTATGCAAACTAACATTGCTCATCCACGGAAAGACCTTGACTAAATCTTGAGCAATATTTGGAACATAATCACCCAATGTTAACAATTCATACACTAAACAAGTTGTATATATATTGGTTAATTTCTTATTGGACTTTCCTGTTTCCTTCCTCAAATCGTAAGAAAATTCATAATATGAAATAGATTCAGGAAAATTAATTACAAATTTGTTTCCAGTATCTAGAGAAAATGGTGACGTCCAATTCCTGACCAGATTAACATTTCCATAGTGGGATGAGTCAAGAGTTTTGGATCCACTTTGAATCTTCCTAGGAAGTCTAGAAAATTCGTGCTGAGCCAGTTTCATCCAATCTTCTTCACAACACTCAACTGAAGATTTTTTATATTCCTCCATGCATTCATTCAATCCTCCACAATAAATTCGATCAATATGTAAGAAATTAATTAAAACATCTTTCCACATATTTTGTAAACTTTGAATAGCTCCAAACCATGTTGTGTTAATTCTACAAAATCTAAAACGATCATCTATCGGAAGAAATTGAATGATAACTGTGATGAGATCTCCTGATATGCGTTGTTGCATTTTTTGTGTGATAAGAGAAGGTCATGACTATTCTTCAAATCTGAAAAGCTATTTGGTTTCTATCAAATGGAATGATGAGGAATTTAATGTAAAATCTTCAACCACATTGTCAAAAAAGAATTATCATGTATTACTCTGAACTATTCATGGCAGGTTTTTGTTGTTGAATAAACATATCCCTAGTGAGACGATCTCTCATTATTTCAGCATCTTGTGCTTGTTTCTTATTTTGCTTCTTGTCTGCCACAGGTTTTGTTTTAGAAATGAGATCTTGAACCTGAACCAATTCATCCTCCAGTTTCTTAATTTCTTCTTCAATCTTATTCTTCTTCTCAGTATTTTGTGTAATGAGACTGGTCTTGATAGTAGCCATGTATTTTTCTAGTTCATCTTCCTCTTCATCTTCAACTGAAGAATTCTTCTGTTGTTCTAACATTTCAATTTCCTTATCTAATTCTTTTCTTAAACCAACCAATTGAAGCTTGATTTGTTCTTGTTTATCCAATAATCCCTGCATATCAGTAGGTTTAGTATCAATTATTGAAATGGTATTATCTTCTGTCTTTTTAGATGAATTATAAAATTCTCTATCATCAAATTCATACATTTCACTTGTCAATTGATCTTCAATTCTCAGTCTCTTATTTCTATTGTCTTCATTGGCATCATAATCTTCTGGTATTTTATCTTCCACAATTTCTTCACCATCACTATCATAGCTTTTCTTTCTCTTTTCTGCTTTTTTCTTTTTAATTTCCTCCAATTCCAATGATGTTTTCTTTCTCTTCAATTCATCTTCCAATTTTCTTACTGCTTCCTCATCTTCCTCTCCAACACTTAATACATATGATCGTGTACTCATTGCTATCATGAATGAATTTCCAAGCCACAGAGGAATATATTTCCGAGCTTTACATTGATGTTTTTTGTTATTCCAAAATGTTCCATTAGCACTCGCTAAATCATATAAATAAACTCTTCCGTTCTTTGCATGTTGAATAATACAATGCTGTCTAGATATTGTAATATTCTCACAGACAATATGACTTAAATCTTCTTGTTTACCAAACACATAAAAGCCTTGTTTTGAAATGTCGATTGTTTCGGGTTGTAATTCGCCTTCCTTGATCACTTGTAAATGATAGGAATATTTTGGTTTTTCCTCTAATCCTACAGCCCATTCGGGTGCTGTTGTATAACTACTCGGTAGTTGAATTGGAAATTTTAAAGAAGAGGATGAAGGAAGATTCTTGTTGTGTTGTTGATGATGAGAATTTTGTGAGTTTATCATTTTTTTAATTTTTAAAGTTTTTTGAAAAATTTCAAATGAAATGTTTTATTATTTTGATTTTGTCTTACATGTATTAAAATATAAAATTCAATAATATTGAGTGAAAATTTAAAATTACTTTTTTTATCTAATAAATTAAGCTGATTAAGCAAAAACGAAATCATAAAAGGCTTTTTGAGATAATGCTGGATACTTCATTGGGATCATGTGACCAGCTCCCTTAACAGTCTTGAATGTTAAAGTGGTACTTCCTGCACTCCAAATTTGATAGAAACCAGTGACTTGCTTGTTGGTTGACCAAGAAGTGAATGGAGTTTTAATGGAACCATTCATTGTTTTCATTAAGGCATAGATACCGTTTTGAGAACCCAATGAATTAACTGCCAAATCAACATCTCCTGAGACAAAGAGGCCTCTAATACCCTTAGAAAGTAATTCTTGATAGAATGGGATCATTGAAGAATAAGTTCTATTGTAATTTCCATTAACAACATCATTACACATTTGCCATTTGTGACCAGCTGGCATTGAGTTAGCATTCAAAGCAGCCTTAACTTGTGGGAGATTGAACCAATATTCTTGTGGTTTGTAAGCCAAACATGGAGCTGTGAGTGTTAAAAAAATTGATGAAAAATTGTGAGCTATCATGAAAATGTATAATAAAACTTACCACCTGAACCAACTCTTTGACTCAATGTGAAAAGTGGATGAATCTTTGTGTCATATGGTTGCTTCTTAGTCAAAGTCTTGAACCATCCATTTTGCTTTAAAATATCAGTGTTAGAAGTGGCAGCATCGAATGGACCAACATCTCCAACACACTTATCATAGATATCATATGGATTGATACCAACAATTGAGGTATAATAATTAGAAATGACATCAGCACATTCTGGCAATTGTTGATTGGCATAGAAATCACCTCTACACTTGGCCAAACCTTCATCATAAGCAGACTTGGAAATTAAAGAGTGTTGATACATGAATATTGGAATAGAGTTGGTATCTTCACGATCATCCATAATACCATTGGCAACAATGAAACCCTTCAAATTGAATGGATATCCAGAACGTAAAACAGCAACAGCACTTGTTGGACCACTGTATGTAAGTGAAAATTATCATATTCAATTCATTCATTTGAAGGTTGAGTAAAATGATTCATTGGTAAATAGTTCAATTATAATTGATAACTTACTAGTGACCACCATATGATTCAGCAGCAATGTAGAATGGATTCTTAGCAAATTGAGGGAACAATTCAAAGAAGAAAGTATGCAAGAATTTAACAACATCATCAGCAGATTTAACATCATTCCAAACTAAATCCTTTTGAACAGAATATGAGTATCCAACTTCAAATGGTGATTCCAAATAAATCATGTTAACTCTCTTATTCCATGAATATTCATTTTCACGAAGTGTTTGTCCATCATTCAAAAGGAATGGACCATGTTCAGTAACAAAACCATCTATTATTTAATTTAGAATGTTAGTTTTAGAATTTAATCATCATGTTAAAATTCAACAAAATTCAACAAAATTACTTACCCAATGATGAGCATCTATTAAAATAATAATTAAATTATCCAAACTCCATTTCAAATTACTATATAACATACCCAGGACCACCATTCATCCTGTTTATTATTCAAAAGAGTCATTGGATGACAATGAATATATAATGTGAGTTATTGAAAATGCATGATATTGATGCTAATACTTACCACAACACAACAGGATCAGTGCTTGGATTATTTTGTGATTCAACAAACCAGTAGAATAAATTTCTTTGAGCAGTAACATTGACTGGAACAAAACCAGCATACTGAGCAAATTTAATATCGCCAACAAAGCCAGGAACATTTCTCACAGGAGTTGGAGTTAAAGACATTACATTGGCAGTAGCAATGATGAGAATCATTGCCATCACAATGAGAGATGATGAGCGCACCATTCTTGTTGTTGAAATATTTTTTTTGAGTTGTTTGTTAAAGAAACGTGAGAGAAGTTGAAAGGCATGAAATGATGACTCCGAGGAAGTAGGAGTTAAAAATCGGAGGCTAATAAGAGGATTAAGGATAAGATCCTCAGATAATAAGACGACTTAGTCCTTCATATATTCTGAGCTGTTTGTAAGAGGTCAGTAAAAATTGAGAGATACATTTTACAACCGAAGAGATTCGGCAAACCATCTCAATTATTTTCAAACATTATCCAATCATTAATTACTTTAAACATTCCAATCCATTATAACAACAAAAGATTTGAAATATTTGTTGTAGTGAATACATTATTGTAAATGTAATCTTTATACACAATTATATTATTTACAAATAAATTAAAACATGGCAACAATTTGTGGATCCTTTTCACAGGCGGTGAAAATTTCTTCTCTCTATTATAAACTTTAGTTTCATACAATTTCTAATAAAATTACTTACAGTTAACTTTCCGTCATTATTCTTATCGGCAAGACTCAATAAATTATTAATTCTATTTTCAATTTGGTTCTTTACATTTGGATCATTTACATTCATACCTTTGGCCTTGAACATGTTGTGCAAGGACTCACGCATTTCATCAACAGTGACAAATCTATTGAAAATTAAATAATTATTGATTAGTTGACAACTTACCCATCACGATCTTCATCATACATATCAAAAGCAAGATCAATTAATTCCATAGGATTCAATGGTTCAGCTGATGGAGCAGTAATCGATTGGAATAATAAAAATTCCTTGAACTATATAACGACAATTATCATTCACAAATTTTGATAAAATACCTACCGTGACAGTTCCATCATTATTGTTATCCATAGCTCTGAAAAGATAATCAACATCAGTTTGTCCATCCCACTAAATAATAATATCATCAATAAATTATTATTAAACAATAAATATTTTAAAATTTGATCATCAATTACATACATTCGGAAGTGCCAATTGTGCAAACTTTACAAATCCTTCCTTGGTCATATTTCCGTCCTTGTAAAGATCAAACCAAAATTTATGATACTTTTGAATCTCCTTTTGATCGAGTTTTCCTCGAGTCTCCTTACGGAGAGTCTTCATCTCTTCACGTGAAATCTTTCCGCCCATTTTGTATTAAACGTGATGATGCTGGTAACGATAATGATTTTAAGGTTTTTTTAATGTTTTTAATGTTCCCGCCACATTGAAACGTGCAATTAATTGAGAGCCTAAAAAAAACAACAGTCATCTTGTTATTATTACGAATAACTATTTTGTTGATTGGATTGCGTTACTTCACTTCCTTCTTATGTAGAGTCTCTGTGTTTTTCAACATGGTCTGTGGTAAAGTACAACTTTCCTATTACCCACTAAAGTGGTAGGCTCTTTTGTAAATGCGTTCCGAAGTTAAATACCTTTAAAGGCTAGTTGAATGAACACCAGCACATGACCTTATCGACATCATCGTTCACTTGGATTATTATCTCATACAATGTGAATCATCATTGGAGGAAAAGGGCCAATTAAAACAATACTCTAAAAGGTCAACGTTGCATGTAAACAGGAAAGAAACTATTTACGCACAAATAATTCGAATCTAATAGAACATGCAATCATTAAGCCAGCACACGCACTGTGTAAAAAATCAATGAATGAGCAAAGGGTTAAAGTATATTTCCCTCATTCGATCCATCATATCATTTTTCACAACCTTCAACTCTCAGTTTGGAGAAACTTTCGTAAGGGGCGAACCGAATGCGACAATCGAAACCTAGTTTAGAAAAATGAAAAACACGCAAACACAAAATACTTGCTGCAGGAAACAATTTGTTTGATTGTTGTGTGAAAAAGTATTAGATTTTCTTCACAACAAAAAAACACCAACAAACAATATTCAAAACTCAATAACATATGATTGAACTCTTTCAATACTATTACATGCACATGCAAAACAATAATAACAATTTCTTTGACCAGAACACGAACCAAGAAGATATTTCATTCAACAATATTGATTCGATACCATCCGAAAACAATCATAACTCCCAACAAGGCGTTCCTGATGAGTTGTTTCAACAAATACTCGCAACTGTTGCCAATCAAAATAATATGACAACTACTCAACCAGATCAAGTAACCCTTTTCACACTCCAACAATCGTTAATCCATCAACAAACAGAACAAGCAGAACAATACTTTATCTCCTCCTCAATCAACAACAACACATCCACTTCAACTAACCTTGAAGAAAGTGTGAGAGGCAACAATAGGATGTTACTGCCAGATATATCAGAAAATAATCCCAATTTTATTGAAGAATTGAGACAACTATTGGAAGTCAATACTAATATTAATAATAATACCAATTTGAATGACAATGTTTTACTATCAGATTTGGGTAATGACTCTACATGTGATGATGCAGTAAACCAGATACTTCATCAGGCATCAACTAGCACTTCAAATATTAATAATTTAATTATTGAAAGAAATATTGACATGTACAATCATCATCCACATCCTCCATTGCCACCACTTCCACAATCCTATTTAACACAAAATCCTTCAACATGTCCAATAGCAACACAACCAATTCCTACTGGTTATGGATATACAAACTTTCCTCCACCTCCATTATCATATTATCCTCAGCCACCTCCTCCACAATCAACACAACCAAATAATTCGGCAATAGTTTCACCTTCTAGTCAACCAACTTCTCCAACTATGCACGCAAGTTCTCAAGTAATGTCGAGTAGTGCAGTCAATAATAATATTCTTCCTCCATATCCTCCTCATCATCATTATTCAAATAATTATAATACTCATCAATATCCTCCTTATTATCATCATCATGGATATCCAAACTATCCACCACCACATCCACAACATTATCCACCCTATTATCACTCAATTCCATCATCTCCACCCTATCCAATTAATAATTCATATCATCAAAATAATTCAAATTTGGTCAATCATCATCATGATATTAATAATGTTTCTACTTCATCGGATGGATCTGATAAAGCTAAAACTAATGGATTTGTAATTGATGAAAATTATCAACAACTTCCTAAACCTTCAACAACCACAGCAGGAATAACTATTTCACCAATTAATGTAGTTTCCAATAATAATAATATTACTCCAATTTCTACTCCTATTTCCACTCCAACGACTACAACACCAATGACCACAACTAATACTACTACTTATTCCACAACTAATACTAGTAATTCGAATAATGACACTTGTCAAACTAATTCACCAACTATTCTGCAATTTCTTCAAGAACGTGGACAAGTATCATGTACACTGGATGCTCGACAATCACCTCCTCCAGCAATACCACAAACTGCAACAGTAATACCACAAATTTCTAATACTACTCCTATTTCCACACCATCCTCATCACAACCATCAATTCAACCATCAAACATTGTAACAGTCAAGAGTGAGAAGAGAAGTAAATCATCATCATCGAGGAAAAGCAATAGTACAGGAAGTACTCCAACCACTCCAATACACTTCCCAGTACTTAGTACTAATAACACTAATATGGGTTTTTCATCACCTTCCACTCCTTCTGGTTCACCTTTAGTTTCTTCAACAAGTGTTTCGTCTAAAAAACGAAAACAATCAGATGCTTTCCAATCGAATAGTAGTAGTGGATCACCAACAAATATTAGAAAAATTGAGTTTACTCAAGAAACTAATTTTGGAAAGAATCAATCTAAAAAACAAGATGATTTCAAAATTATTAGTTACAATACTTCGAATAAGATGACCAACGTTAAACAACTGGAGAAAGCTCAAATTCTTCTTGAAGAAGCTCCAAATAGCTCTGAATATTTAACTATTCAGAATGTTGCGGATGGAATAGTTTATGATAAGTATGTGGAGGCCATTAAGGTAGATTTGATTATACCTGAATTTGAATCATCGCCAAAACTAAGCCCAAATAGTAAGGATCAAGAGGTTTACACATTGAAATTTGATTTGATCAAATTAAAGAAAGGCCAAGAAAAATTGCAGTATCTAAAGAACTTGAAAAAGGTTCAAGTCAAGAATGAATACAAACAAAGGATTATTGAAGAGGTTTGGCTCGGTTTCTCCTCTCAAAAGGAAGGGAAATTCAAAATCAGAACAACACTTTGTAGGGGAACGCAGGAAATTAGTGTAATTGATAGTAATTTCTTCACAACAATTTCTGGAAATGGATTGAACAAGAGACTGGCTAAAAAACAGGAAAATAAAGAATAATATATTCTTTTGACATGTTTATTCCAATATCATATTATGTAAAGATCTAATATTGCATATATGATCAATATGATCCTTAACTTTTAATCTCCAATGTATTGGTTAACTGTACTTTGGTTAAAAGTTTGGAATATCCAATCCCCAAATAGCAGGTACAAGCACGCTGATAATCAACCAATATAATATTGTAAGGGGAACCCCTGCCTTCACAAAATCTACAAATTTGTAATTTCCAACACCCATCACTAACATATTTCCAGAAAATCCTAAAGGAAATGTAAATACTGATTGAGATGCATAAATGACGCACATTACAAAACATCTAGCATTCAATCCATATGATTGAGCAATAGCTACAGCTATTGGGATACATATTGCCACCACAGCACTACTTGTAATTACATTTGCTACCACTAAGGTAATTGCAGTTATGAAAGCAGGTAATAAAATATGTGGCACATTTGCAAGTTTCAATACTTGAGTAATTCCTTGACCAACTCCACTCTGAGTGATAGCACTTCCAATTCCAAAAGATGCTCCAACAAGTGCTACAAGAGCCCAATCAATGCTTTCAATGGCATCTGTGGGAGAAATCAAGCCAAACATAATGACAACACAAAATGTCACTAAACTACATTGAACCATTGAATATCCAGCAATCGTACAGGCAATCATTGCTGAAAAGAATAAGAAAATCCAATGTTCCCACCACCATAGACGATAGACCTTATTTGTGAATGGAATTCTGAGTTGGAATGGTCTTTGATTGAATTGATTATCTTGTGGTGAAACTTCAGAGAATCTTGATATCATGTAGAATTCTCTTGTGGAATTATGATAATTCATATAAAATCTCGTTTTACCTAATAAGAGAATGGTATCACCTGTGTACACTTGAAAATTTCTCAAACCTTGATCCGAGCTTTCTGATGGTTTCTCGTCATAAAACATATTTCTAATAGCCAATACTGTTACCTGATATCTTTTCTCAAAGAATTCATAATTCTCCCCTACACACGGGTTCGATGAACCAATAACCACCTCAAAGAACTCAAGCTGACTCAGGTCTGCACTTTTATCTTCTTTCTGGTCTTGTTCTTTTGTTGGATTTTGAGAGTTTTCATTGGTTGGATGATTTTTCTTAAGATTGGAATGCAACCTGGCAACAATATCATTTTGACCTCCAACAACTGGAGAATCAATTCTATTGCTACCATTTGGGATTAACTCATCTTGGGAGGAGCTGCTCATTAAGGAGAGTTGAGATGGAGAATTTTTCATCACTGTTTCCTCTTCTGTTGTTGAGTTGAAGGTTGTTACTCGGTCAGTATTTTGTTTAGGCGAACTTTCTTCTTCGTAATCCTCAATTTCTAATACCATGGCTTGAAGTTTCAAAATAGATTTGGCGTTTCCTTTGAATATTAAAATGTCATCTTTTTCAATAAGGAAATCTTCAGGAACTGGTTTGATTCTTTTGGTTTCATCTGTATCCTTAATTATCGTATGCTTTACATGTTCGATTTTTTTCATGTCAATTTCTATTGATCCACTGTCTGAGCTTGTTGGAGATTCATCACCATTATTTGGAGTTTCATTAGTATGTTCAGAGTTGGATACTTGAATATTATCTGTTGAAGTTTCTGGTTTGATTTGAGAAATAGTTTCTTCTGCTTTCTTTTCACATTTTCTAATAACTTCGACAAGCTCAATGCTATCCAAATCTAACGTTTTCAGAATTTTTGCTTCATTTTTTCCCAACAAGTTACTGTACAGCATAAATGGCTTTGTATGAGGATCTTGGGATGATAATTCATTCATTCTTACAACAGCTATAAACTCTTCAAATCTGGTTTTTGAATTGTGAAGTATTTTACCAGCTTTTTTAGCAAAATTAATGGTGGTTCTTTTCATTTTTTTTGATTCACCTCTAATTTCATCTGGAACAATCCACAAGCCATATGTAATGAGATAGAGTATTGTTACAACACACAAAATACTTCCCAGATAGAAAAACTCATAAAATGTCAATGCATCATAGCCATATGTTGAAAATATTCCGCTCGCCACAATGTTTGATGAATTTCCAATCGATGTTAAAAATCCACTCCCAGAAGTAATGAAGGAAAGTGCCATGAGAAACTTTGAAGGGGAAACATTATGTTGCCTGGCCCATTCCATAACTATAGGTAAACCCAATACCACAACCGGTGTATTATTCACAAAAGCTCCAATCAATGAAAAAACCAAACACATTCTCAATGTAGGTATCAACAATGATAAGTGTTGAAGAAGCTTGCTGCTTTTCATATTTTTGAATTGGATGGGAGAACCAAATAAAAATTTGGAAAATTTCAACACCAAAGAATTCTGAGTGAGAGGTTTTACAATGGGAAACAATAGACCAATTACAAGTGTACCACTATTAGCGAACCCTGCAAGTGTTTGATCAAGTGTCAGAATACCTGCCAAATTGAAGATGACAACAATCACAATAATAACAATATAAGGCCTCCAAACTGAGAAGATCAATAGAGCTAGCATTAAAAGGAGAAAAACAACTACAAACCACAGTTTCCATGAGTTCCAAGCAAATGCTATCACAGGCGAGGTTGAAGAACAAATATTAGTAACTGGATCTGAAGAAGTTTTGATTGGTGAAGCCTGAGTAATAGAAGAATTCAATAGTAAGAGTGATGAATAGGAATAGTCACCCTGTTTGACTTCATTCAATAATTTGTTAGTGTAGTATTCAACTGTAAAAGTTTCATTGATGGCCACCAATGATGATAATTCCATTCGTAGTTGAGTGATGTTCAATTGTAAAGTAAACCATTGCATGTAATACTTGTTTTTGTATAATTCTGGAATGTCGATAACATCAGTAGCACTAGATATTTCCTTAATATTTAAGTTTAAACAGAGTTTTTCAAAGCTCAAATCAAGACCATCTTCATTCCTTTTCACTTTGTAATCAAAATACTCTGAAGAAGGCAAGAATAAATTGTTTCCACTATTGCCCAATAAGTTCTTATGAATTAATCGAAAATGTGCAAAGACCAATGTCTCATTCAAAGTGTCGAATTGTGGCATGGGATACACTGAAGGATTAACCACCTCCCATGCTAGAGTATTCTTTGTAGAAGAGAAGGTAAAGGTCATGAAACCAATCTTTTCCGTCTTGTTGACAAATTGAGAGTCGATATGATTCCACACGAGCTGACTATTTGTGAATTGAGTGGAGAACTGATAGGCATAGAGGCCTTCTTTGAGAAAGAGAGTAAGAAACAACAATATCACAAGCACAACATGATGTGAAACCTGTCTGAGTGTCGTGTGCGAAGCGAGCACCATATCTTTCATGCATGCCATTCGGATTCAAATTGTTTTTTTGTGGTTGCCTAGACCAAAACTAAACTAGCCCTCGTAATAATTTGTTAGAAATTCTTGCTTTAGAAATACCTCTTGAATATGTAATAATTGAAAAATGCGTACAAAAAAACCATGGAAATTCATTGGTAAGACTTGGAACACTCGAATAAATTTCACATAGTAAGTGAACCGATGCTAGTTTGTCATCCCTTCCTAAGGAGTAACAATAGTCAAATATTGTTGTTTGAATTTGGATTCAGTTGGACAAGTAGTGACTTGAAACTCTTCAATAGTAAGTGTTATTGTGGCTAATGCTTCTAAATATGGAATCTTTCAAAAGATCAACGAAACACAGTAGGTTGTGACATTAATTGTTTTCGAAGTCGTTACCTGATAAGATTCAAGAATTTACGAATGGATATTCTGTATTGCATTCTGTAACCATCAAATATAATTGTGCTGATTGTAATCTTGATTAATTTGGAAAAATAGTTCTAATAGCCCTGTAGTACGCACAATCTACATGTTACTACTGTAATCCATTGAAAATCATATTGGGTTGGATTATCAAAGAGTATTAAGAGTATAATTTCTGTAGCTCCCTTATTAGAGTGGGTACTTAGTGAATGAATTCCAGTTTAAATAGGTTAGTTTAGGAATTAAATCCTCTAGACCTTTATTATTAAATCACTAAAGGTCTTTTCATTTTCACCATTGTATAATGATAAATGAAGTGCTAAATTAGATTGGAACTTGGTATTGATGGTTTCATTCCTTAATAATATACAAGTCATAGTATTATTTTCGCTGCCAGTAATTGTTGAGGAATATCTGTGAGAATCATAACAATAATTATGAGCAGTATGGTAAATATTATCTCCTTCTCTGGAAAATTGTGTCAATAAAATGCTTGTTTCGTTGTTAGCTATAGCGAATAAACTATTAGAATTAGATCCAACATTTAAATATTGAGAAAACATGTCATGAGATGGCGGAATTGAGTATTTCCTTACATGCTTTTGACTTCCTCCACTTATATAAACAGATCCTGATTTGCCCAATAGAATAGCTCCATAATAGTGACAAGCAACATCAATGAATGGATCTTTTGCAGCGTATTCATTAAACAATTTTGATGGTTGTAATTGGAAAACAGAAGATGTTGAGCTTAGTCCTCTAAGAAACTTCAATATTATATAGTAATAAAAAAATACTTACAATTCATTACTAGAGTTGTAACCAGTTACGTATACTAACCCTTCCTTAGTAATAACAACAATATTGTGATCTCCACATGCTGTTTTAGTAAAGAACAAGTTTGGGTCTTGTTTATGAATTGGATGAACATCAAGTTTTTCAGTCTTATTGTCTTTTACATCAAATCCTAATTCACCAAATCCATTAGAACCACATATCATCAATCTTCCATGATTTGTTAATAAAATACTCGTATATGCCGCACAACTCATGTAAACAACATATTCATTGATATCTAAACATTTCTCAACATCTTGCATATGGAGAAATTCTAGCATGCCAGGATCAGATAAATCAAGTGAGAAAGTTTTAGTTTCACCCCCAAATAATTCAGCACTTCCATGTAAACGAAATCCAATTACTGATGATTTCTTTGGAACTGTATAGGAATGTCCATTAGGTAATCGATGAACAGTATATCCATGAGGATTGTATGCCACACAATTTCCTGTATTTTGATCTATCGGATCAGTCAGAAACATAACATGTCCATATGACGATGCAACAAAATAAACCTTCATTCTATTTTCTAATTTATGACACATTGATCTTGTGATCCAATAAATTTGATGATCGGAACGAGTAATAGCAAAGGTTCGATCTCTCCTCGCAAGAAAATGAGAAAATTCAACCTCATGTTGCTCATTT
Organism: Naegleria gruberi; assembly: GCF_000004985.1. Taxonomy (NCBI): domain Eukaryota; phylum Heterolobosea; class Eutetramitea; order Acrasida; family Naegleriidae; genus Naegleria; species Naegleria gruberi. Next base: position 32,625 of record NW_003163248.1, on the reverse strand, counting down.
CTCCATCCTTTAATTTTATCTAGTAGAATTTTACCCTCCGATTTGCTTTGGTCGTAGGCTACAAGTGGACTCTCTGTTTGTTGGCAGCATTGAAAATGAATTTGCATTTTTTTTAAAATAATTTTTAAATTTCATTATTAATGCAGCGTTACAATGAAAGCAAGTTCACTCAGCACTAATATTAAGGCAAATTGCTATCAAGGTAATTTTTACAATATTTTACTATCTAAAATGGATAAAAGAATTTAGTTTCGATTTATATTTTTTTTAAAAAAAATGAAGGAAATTACTTTTCGGAATGTTGCTGCAGCTCAATTTTTTTCTGATGATGTGTGTTGTGAGATAATATCTTTTATTGATGATGGTAAATTCATCTTGCTGAATTGTTGTTTAATTTCTAAACAATGGTTAAGAATTATTGGAATGTATTCGAAACTTTTAATTGAATTTAATGATCGAATTACCAAACTAAAGTCATTGATGGAAAGTAAATACTTAGATCGTATTTATGAGATTAAAGTTGGTTATGGGGTTTTAAATCAATATAAATTCTTGGTAGTTCTTGGGAAAATGTCACAATTAACAAAATTGTACATTTCTTCCAATTTTATTGACGATAAAGCAGCAAAATATTTGAGTGAATTGAAACAATTAACTGAACTTGATATTAGTAGTAATAGTATTGGAATTAATGGAGTTTATATTATTAGTCAACTTAGTCATTTGACTTTTCTTGACATTGGTTATAATTATATTGGAGTGGAGGGAGCAAAGTTAATTGGTCAACTGAAAAAATTAAGAGAATTAAAAGTTGTTTTCTGTGGAATTGGAAAAGAGGGCTCTAAATTTATTGGAGAACTATCTGAATTAAGAAAATTAGCTATTACAAAAAACTATATCGGAATAGAAGGAGCTCAGTTCATCAGTCAATTAAAACAATTAAGTGAGCTGAACATTAGCGAAAATGAAATTGGTAATGAAGGAGCCAAATATATTAGTGAAATGAAACAATTGCGTATTCTGCATGTTAGCTCGAATTATATAACGGATGAAGGTGCCAAAGCAATCAGTCAACTAGAAAATTTAACTGAGCTTTGTATTAGAAATAATCACTTTCTGGAAAATGAAGGCGTTCAACACCTAATTAACATGAAAAAACTGAAAATCTTAATAATACAAAATGAATAAAGATCAACATTATCTTTGAATTCCCAACCAACAACAAGGAAATGTGATTTTTCACGTTCCACAAAAAGATTTGTTTTGAAAAAAATATTTTTGGGCTTGAAGAACAGAAATTTTAGGCTTTTTCAAAATTAAACAAAATGTCTCAATTCCGTTCTGAAGCACAAACACACATTCCGAATTATGATCCTAAAAAGCAGTACATGATGGATGTCCTCTACAACAAAGCCTTTATTGTTTACATGCTCAAGGGAGATTCAGTTGTTGAAAAATGGTCGAGAGAAATCAAAGTAGATTTTCCATTCAAGAATCAATTATTATCTGTTTATGAAGTCATTTCGGATAATTTTAATCCAGATAACTTGGGTGCAAGAGTCTATTTAGATGATCACAAATATCATTATATTTACAGAGGAAATTGTGAAGTGGATAGGAGTGAGAGGCTGCTTGAATATCATGTTGAAAGATCGACAGACTTGGAAAGAATGTGGGTGAAGAGAACATGTTTGAAGAGTTGGTGTAAATTACTTTATTCTCATTGTTGGGAGTTTGATGAAAGAGTTGATTTGTATCATGTTTTTGAACAGAAATTCTATTATGATGTTGATATTTCTTATGAAAAGAAGAAATTACACGGTCATCAAGGTTTCAAATATAGTATTGGAGAATTTGTCAACCTTGTCGAAGATATTCCAAATACAAATATTGTTGACCAAGTCAAAACTGTACTTGCAAGAATACCTTTACCAGTTTCGAATCAATCTGCTTCTTCATCAAATACTACAGTAGTGAAAACTGTGGTTGCTAATTTGAGTTCCACTACAGCCCCAAAGCCTATTGGAAAGGAGAAGAAACGCACTACAAAACCACATGTAAAAGATACGAAAGAGACAGCATGGGCAGCTGATAAGGAGATTCAACAACCAGATCAATCAACTACTAATTTTACAGAACTGGACTTGGTTGCCGCATTGGAAAATAATACTTTCAAATGTAAAGAAATAATTCCTCATATTTGTAACGACGATGATTTGATGATTCGCTTGATTTCAACCATTACCATGGAGGATCCTGTAACTGTGAATGGGATTGTACTGAAACACAGGGAGAAATCAGCCCCACCCTCCGAGAATGCAGCCACTCTCCTTGTTGCTAAAGCAATTCTGAAAGGAGATATTGATATAATTAAGGTATTCTTTAAGCTGTTTGATTCTGGTAATTTTGATTTGTGTAAACAGCTTATTACTTGTCTTGGAAGATTCGAAGCATTTAAAAGTACCCTTTGCTTAGAGAAACAAAAGATTTCAATCGAGGATCAATACAATCACATCAATAAGATATTCACCGATTGTATTAGGTCAGTATTAGCATGCGAAGACAAAATGGTGGATGACGAAAATTCCAGAGTTAGGAAATTCAGAGAATTATTCAAGCTTTCAGATGTTCAATCCATCATTAATGATAGAAATGATCGTGCCCATTCGTATATTAAGCAAGAAAGGATACCAAGAGCTCTCAAGGATAGAATTCAATGTTTAGAGGAAGCAAAATCAGCTCATAAGAAACTATGCAAGAAGAAATCCAATGAAAAAACTCAACTCATTGATTCATTGATCCAAAACGCAATCAAAGAACTAAGCTTATTAGAAGTCAAATTCAATCACATTTATAATTTCAAGACCTCCATTGAATAATTCCACTCGATGGTGCTACTACATTGTTCCATCATTTAATCAAGTCGACCTTTCAAACTATTAATAAACAATCATGTGTACGAATGCAATCAACATTACAACAAAAAAATGTTACAACACAATTCCACAATTTCCTCTGTGAGTGAAGAAGAACAACAGCTGCAACAGAAAAAACTTAGCATTGAAGAAGAACTTCTTGAGAGTATTCTTCTCCCTCTCGAATATCCTGATGCAAAAGTTTGGAATGAAATATTAATTCACGGATGTCCAGGAGTGGTAAGCAAATATCACGATCATTTGGAGAGTAATATTAAATTTAATATTTTGATTTGATCGGAAAAGGGTAAAACCTATTTAACTAAGAAAATACTCACCGATGAAAGGATAAAAGCAGAAGTAATCTACACTCAAGATCATGATTTTAAACGTTCAATGCAAGAAGTATTTGAAAAAGCAAAACTTAGTCAACCAAGTATTATAGTAATCGATGATTTGGAATTTTGTGATTGGAATAGTAATTCAGAGAAGGAAATTTCAGTTTTGAAAGAATTTCTCCAATCCATGTATGATCGTGAGAGTAGGGTAATTGTTTTGGTTATAAGCTCAACACCTTGGAATATTAATCCAGCTGTGAGGAAAATATTTAAGAGGAGATTTCACATTCCTCTTCCAGATAAGGAGAAAAGGATTGAGATATTGAGAGATGCATTTAGAAATAGTTCAATACAAGATGATGAAATTGAGGAGATTTCCACAAAATGTGATGGATATTCATATGCGGATTTAATGTGTGTAGTAAGGGATTCACAGATGAACATTATTAGAAATGCCTTAATGGCTACCAATAATAGTTTCAATATTAGTCTTAATGCCCTATCACAACCAACGAAAAGTGATGTTATCAAATCTCTTCAAACAATTAAATCTTCTGTTACAATTCAAGAAGAAGCAAAACATTTACAATTTCAACAAGATTTTTATCCTGGATCATCTGCTCAATTTCACGAATACATTAAGTTTTCCATTTAAATTATCATTATTATTTTGATGTCAGGCTCCATTTTTACTGTTACCATCAGACTAGACAACATACAATCATTAATGTTATGTTGGTCCAAACAATCTTGATTTTGTTAGACAAAACAGCAAACCAAAATTATTTATTTTAAATTGGTCCATCTGTTTTTTGTTTTGTGGGGAGCGATTTCCTCATTTTAGATCGACAAAATAAAGGACCGTCCTGACACTAGGGACAACATACAATCGAACTTCATGCAATTTTATTCAACAAAATCACATTCAAAGTCGATATCCGCTGCTTAATATCCAACCATATTGATTTGGTTGCAATTTATCAAGTCGTATAAACAATAATCTACAATATTGAAAGCCTCAACAATCCATTCCAATACAGTTCCTTAAAAAACTATCCGTTACAGTGGATTTTACTGTAAACGAAGATGCGACCAAACAAGCACCAATCAAAAGGACCACTGTTTTCAAAAAAAACTCCTCACAGGATTAAGTACGATCTTCCTTAATACCAACCAACAACAACATGATTCAATTGCTAAGGTTTTGCGCGCTGCTAGTAGTTTTCCTCTTACTAGCCAATATAACACTTACTCTTCAACAAACAACAGGTGGATTGAGGGATTATTTAGCTTCTTTACAAAAGGAAAGAGATGCTGTGGCATGCACCAAAACCAAGTTAGAGAATACTATTAACTTGTTAAACAGCACCTTCTTTACTAGTAATTCTTCATCAGCACCATCTTTAAAGACCATTATTGATTTGAGAAGCAAGCAATTGTCCAAAGTTGCTTCAGCAATAGCCTTATTAGATGCTGAAATTCGTGTCATTAATTCCCAGTGTTCCACTTACAATGGTTCTGATTGTAATACATGCCAAGATGGTTTTACCAATTATCCTAACTGTGTCCCAGTATGTTTTGGATTGGCTGCTAATAATGCTTCGGTTTGCTCTGGACACGGTTCATGTATTGCTCCTAATAATTGCACTTGTACAAAACCATATATTGGAGCCTCTTGTTCCTCCTTTTTCACAGCACCAATGACTCCATATCTTGCCCATGCTTACTATTTCAATAATACTTTCGCTGATAGTGCTGGTTCTCTCCACTTGATTAACAATCCAAATCAAGGTGCTTCTTCAAATCCAGTCTTTTCCAATGATTCACCATTCCCAGGTGGTAAATCAGTTTATTTCGATGGAAAGAAGAATGGTCTCGCTTCTACTGTGACAGTCAATCTTACAGTTTCCAACAGCTTTTCATTGTGGCTTAAGAGCCCTTATGGAGGTGTTGCAATGGCTTTCAGTACTAATGGTAATTACATTTTCTTCAACGTTGCTTCTGCCAAAGGGTTTAGTTTTTATGATGACAAGTTTACTACACCTTTTGTAACTGATGAACCCTATT
>NW_003163248.1:24816-25914 GCF_000004985.1 Naegleria gruberi | reverse complement strand
ACTCTCATGAGAACGAATCATTGGAAAAATACACTGCCTATGCACATAGGATGGTTTTTCAAATCCCATCCTATCAATTCTTTCCAATAAATTATCGGAACAAAATTTAAAATCTCTTATTGATGAACAATTAAATGATGAAAATTTTAATTGGCCAAATTTGATTTTTAACCAATTTAATATTTGAGTGGAATTATCATCACTGGAAGGAAGTTTAAAATCACAAAGAAAAAATCTAACTTTCCCCTCTTTATTGTTTCGCATTTTTTTTTACTAAGAAACTCAATCACTAACAAGTGTTACAATTCTGATCTGAATCTTTCAAGTTTTCTTAATTGTTTACTATAACTATATATCAACACTAATAACTCAATAAATTTAAATCAATACAAACAAATGGTACATACCTTAATTTCAATTATTATTAATAGAACACAACAATACCACCTAAACAACACATTAGGCTTTCTATGAATGATATTGTATCCACTCTCTCCATATTCTCACTACAAAAGTTTCAAACATGCTTCGTGACATTTTTCACACATATTTAAAATAGAAAAATGATGTCCAAACTTCGATACAAAACTCCAAGATAAATTTTCAAAAACTACATAAAATTGAACTCGAACGCCGGGAATTGAACCCGGGTCGCCAGAGTGACAGTCTGGAATGCTACCACTATACCACGCCCGATTACATAAAGATAAATATCATTCCTTAATTCGCCTTAATAAACAAATTGGTGCATAAGAGATCGATTGCTCATACCTTAATTTTAAAATTTGTTAATCTTCAAATCATCATTTGGCAATTAGTTGACTCACCCTATGGATCTTTTAACAGTTATGCATCAGTTATACTTAGTCAAATGAGTTTGAGAATCAAATTGATCTTCCAATTCTTGAATAAACTCACTCTTACCAGCGACAGACTTTTCAACAAATATTCTGTTTTGTTAAGAAACTATTTTTAAGTGCATTGAAATTCCAGACTTCCTTAGTTTTCCTCAAGTTAAAAACTTGGCAGAGACACATGCTGTGCTTAAGGAATAAACCGATTCCTTCAATGTATTTCCTCCAGTTGCCTTATTGGCAA
>NW_003163248.1:2184-24766 GCF_000004985.1 Naegleria gruberi | reverse complement strand
GGATATTTTATCCAGATAACTTGGGTGCAAGAGTCTATTTAGATGATCACAAATATCATTATATTTACAGAGGAAATTGTGAAGTGGATAGGAGTGAGAGGCTGCTTGAATATCATGTTGAAAGATCGACAGACTTGGAAAGAATGTGGGTGAAGAGAACATGTTTGAAGAGTTGGTGTAAATTACTTTATTCTCATTGTTGGGAGTTTGATGAAAGAGTTGATTTGTATCATGTTTTTGAACAGAAATTCTATTATGATGTTGATATTTCTTATGAAAAGAAGAAATTACACGGTCATCAAGGTTTCAAATATAGTATTGGAGAATTTGTCAACCTTGTCGAAGATATTCCAAATACAAATATTGTTGACCAAGTCAAAACTGTACTTGCAAGAATACCTTTACCAGTTTCGAATCAATCTGCTTCTTCATCAAATACTACAGTAGTGAAAACTGTGGTTGCTAATTTGAGTTCCACTACAGCCCCAAAGCCTATTGGAAAGGAGAAGAAACGCACAACAACAAAACCACATGTAAAAGATACAAAAGAGACAGCATGGGCAGCTGATAAGGAGATTCAACAACCAGATCAATCAACTACTAATTTTACAGAACTGGACTTGGTTGCCGCATTGGAAAATAATACTTTCAAATGTAAAGAAATAATTCCTCATATTTGTAACGACGATGATTTGATGATTCGCTTGATTTCAACCATTACCATGGAGGATCCTGTAACTGTGAATGGGATTGTACTGAAACACAGGGAGAAATCAGCCCCACCCTCCGAGAATGCAGCCACTCTCCTTGTTGCTAAAGCAATTCTGAAAGGAGATATTGATATTATTAAGGTATTCTTTAAACTGTTTGATTCTGGTAATTTTGATTTGTGTAAACAGCTTATTACTTGTCTTGGAAGATTCGAAGCATTTAAAAGTACCCTTTGCTTAGAGAAACAAAAGATTTCAATCGAGGATCAATACAATCACATCAATAAGATATTCACCGATTGTATTAGGTCAGTATTAGCATGCGAAGACAAAATGGTGGATGACGAAAATTCCAGAGTTAGGAAATTCAGAGAATTATTCAAGCTTTCAGATGTTCAATCCATCATTAATGATAGAAATGATCGTGCCCATTCGTATATTAAGCAAGAAAGGATACCAAGAGCTCTCAAGGATAGAATTCAATGTTTAGAGGAAGCAAAATCAGCTCATAAGAAACTATGCAAGAAGAAATCCAATGAAAAAACTCAACTCATTGATTCATTGATCCAAAACGCAATCAAAGAACTAAGCTTATTAGAAGTCAAATTCAATCACATTTATAATTTCAAGACCTCCATTGAATAATTCCACTCGATGGTGCTACTACATTGTTCCATCATTTAATCAAGTCGACCTTTCAAACTATTAATAAACAATCATGTGTACGAATGCAATCAACATTACAACAAAAAAATGTTACAACACAATTCCACAATTTCCTCTATTAGCGAAGAAGAACAACAGCTGCAACAGAAAAAACTTAGCATTGAAGAAGAACTTCTTGAGAGTATTCTTCTCCCTCTCGAATATCCTGATGCAAAAGTTTGGAATGAAATATTAATTCACGGATGTCCAGGAGTGGTAAGCAAATATCATGATCATTTGGAGAGTAATATTAAATTTAATATTTTGATTTGATCGGAAAAGGGTAAAACCTATTTAACTAAGAAAATACTCACCGATGAAAGGATAAAAGCAGAAGTAATCTACACTCAAGATCATGATTTTAAACGTTCAATGCAAGAAGTATTTGAAAAAGCAAAACTTAGTCAACCAAGTATTATAGTAATCGATGATTTGGAATTTTGTGATTGGAATAGTAATTCAGAGAAGGAAATTTCAGTTTTGAAAGAATTTCTCCAATCCATGTATGATCGTGAGAGTAGGGTAATTGTTTTGGTTATAAGCTCAACACCTTGGAATATTAATCCAGCTGTGAGGAAAATATTTAAGAGGAGATTTCACATTCCTCTTCCAGATAAGGAGAAAAGGATTGAGATATTGAGAGATGCATTTAGAAATAGTTCAATACAAGATGATGAAATTGAGGAGATTTCCACAATGTGTGATGGATATTCATATGCGGATTTAATGTGTGTAGTAAGGGATTCACAGATGAACATTATTAGAAATGCCTTAATGGCTACCAATAATAGTTTCAATATTAGTCTTAATGCCCTATCACAACCAACGAAAAGTGATGTTATCAAATCTCTTCAAACAATTAAATCTTCTGTTACAATTCAAGAAGAAGCAAAACATTTACAATTTCAACAAGATTTTTATCCTGGATCATCTGCTCAATTTCACGAATACATTAAGTTTTCCATTTAAATTATCATTATTATTTTGATGTCAGGCTCCATTTTTACTGTTACCATCAGACTAGACAACATACAATCATTAATGTTATGTTGGTCCAAACAATCTTGATTTTGTTAGACAAAACAGCAAACCAAAATTATTTATTTTAAATTGGTCCATCTGTTTTTTGTTTTGTGGGGAGCGATTTCCTCATTTTAGATCGACAAAATAAAGGACCGTCCTGACACTAGGGACAACATACAATCGAACTTCATGCAATTTTATTCAACAAAATCACATTCAAAGTCGATATCCGCTGCTTAATATCCAACCATATTGATTTGGTTGCAATTTATCAAGTCGTATAAACAATAATCTACAATATTGAAAGCCTCAACAATCCATTCCAATACAGTTCCTTAAAAAACTATCCGTTACAGTGGATTTTACTGTAAACGAAGATGCGACCAAACAAGCACCAATCAAAAGGACCACTGTTTTCAAAAAAAACTCCTCACAGGATTAAGTACGATCTTCCTTAATACCAACCAACAACAACATGATTCAATTGCTAAGGTTTTGCGCGCTGCTAGTAGTTTTCCTCTTACTAGCCAATATAACACTTACTCTTCACCAAACAACAGGTGGATTGAGGGATTATTTAGCTTCTTTACAAAAGGAAAGAGATGCTGTGGCATGCACCAAAACCAAGTTAGAGAATACTATTAACTTGTTAAACAGCACCTTCTTTACTAGTAATTCTTCATCAGCACCATCTTTAAAGACCATTATTGATTTGAGAAGCAAGCAATTGTCCAAAGTTGCTTCAGCAATAGCCTTATTAGATGCTGAAATTCGTGTCATTAATTCCCAGTGTTCCACTTACAATGGTTCTGATTGTAATGCATGCCAAGATGGTTTTACCAATTATCCTAACTGTGTCCCAGTATGTTTTGGATTGGCTGCTAATAATGCTTCGGTTTGCTCTGGACACGGTTCATGTATTGCTCCTAATAATTGCACTTGTACAAAACCATATATTGGAGCCTCTTGTTCCTCCTTTTTCACAGCACCAATGACTCCATATCTTGCCCATGCTTACTATTTCAATAATACCTTCGCTGATAGTGTTGGTTCTCTCCACTTGGTTAACAATCCAAATCAAGGTGCTTCTTCAAATCCAGTCTTTTCCAATGATTCACCATTCCCAGGTGGTAAATCAGTTTATTTCGATGGAAAGAAGAATGGTCTCGCTTCTACTGTGAATGTCAATCTTACAGTTTCCAACAGCTTTTCATTGTGGCTTAAGAGCCCTTATGGAGGTGTTGCAATGGCTTTCAGTACTAATGGTAATTACATTTTCTTCAACGTTGCTTCTGCCAAAGGGTTTAGTTTTTATGATGACAAGTTTACTACACCTTTTGTAACTGATGGAACCCTATTTGCAACCGATGTTTGGAGACATTTAGTATTTGTTTTTAGAACTGATGGTACTGATCTCTATATTGACGGATCATTATACAAGACCAGTGCAACTTCAATTGCCTCCAAGAATTTGAGTGATGGAAAGTTGACCATTGGTGGACACAATGCTGGAACTTATTACTATACTGGATATATTGCTAATGTAATGATTTTCACTAAGGCACTCACAGCACCTGAGGTCAGTTCCCTTACAGTTAACAATTACTTTTAGTTTTCTATTTCCCAAATTGAAATTCATGAATTGAAGGAAAATTTCTATGTAATAATTAATATGTATAAATTAATATCCAAAATTGAAGATATCAGCAGTATTCTTTTCAAAGAAGGATATCCTTTTCTTGTCTTTCTATTCATTCGAAATTCATCAAAGGTAATCGAGAATGGCATACGGACATTCTTGAATTTCAATGAAATAAAATTTCTCAATTTCTCTAATCTTAATAACGTCTTCGTGTCGTATCAAGCTGATAGTTGCTGTATTTCTAAACCTTGATGTGATTTGTCGAAGTGCATACTTTTCATTTTGCCATGGTAAATCATAGTTTATCACCAAGACTGGATGATATTCAAGTTTAGAGAAATGATCTGTTGTAAATAAAAATCTAACCTTTGCCCAATTAAAATCTTGTCTAATTTCCTCAATTTGTGTTTCTCCAAGGCCTCTGTGTAAACATGCTACAAGAAACCGATCTTGCAATTTTTCACAAATTGCCTTAGCTTTCTCATCTGATTCACAGTACACTACTGCTCGAAGACCATCCAAAATATCGAATAAATCACTGATAGTTTCGTATTTGTAGTCTTCAATTTCTACATCAATGTAAAAATTCTTAGAGTAAGAAGCTCTCAGATCAGGATAATCTGTTCCATCTTTCAATATTTGAATCTTGATGGGATCTCTCAGAGGATTTTCCTTCAGACAATCAGTTAGACAAAACCAACAAACTTTACAATTAAAATTCCACATCAGTATATGTAAACCACAATCTAAATCAAAAATCAAATGATTAGCTTGATCAATAATCAATAAATTTACATCCTTTGCTTTTAGAGACCCAGAATTGACAAGATTGTTCACATTGTTACAAATTCCAACAATCACATCCTCATTTCCTTGAAAAGTACTTGCCCTGAATCCTTCCAAACACAAACAAACTTTCAAATCATCTCCTCCTAAAGATTTTAACAAATATCTAACAGTATATGCCCATTGCCATCCATTTCCAATCACAATGGTCGTTCCATTCTTTTCATTCCTCATTCGATATCTTCTTTCAATAATTCCAATCACATACGAAACAATCCGATCTGTTCCTTCACCACAATTTTCGAATAAATAATCTTGACTCTCATGAGAACGAATCATTGGAAAAATACACTGCCTATGCACATAGGATGGTTTTTCAAATCCCATCCTATCAATTCTTTCCAATAAATTATCGGAACAAAATTTAAAATCTCTTATTGATGAACAATTAAATGATGAAAATTTTAATTGGCCAAATTTGATTTTTAACCAATTTAATATTTGAGTGGAATTATCATCACTGGAAGGAAGTTTAAAATCACAAAGAAAAAATCTAACTTTCCCCTCTTTATTGTTTCGCATTTTTTTTTACTAAGAAACTCAATCACTAACAAGTGTTACAATTCTGATCTGAATCTTTCAAGTTTTCTTAATTGTTTACTATAACTATATATCAACACTAATAACTCAATAAATTTAAATCAATACAAACAAATGGTACATACCTTAATTTCAATTATTATTAATAGAACACAACAATACCACCTAAACAACACATTAGGCTTTCTATGAATGATATTGTATCCACTCTCTCCATATTCTCACTACAAAAGTTTCAAACATGCTTCGTGACATTTTTCACACATATTTAAAATAGAAAAATGATGTCCAAACTTCGATACAAAACTCCAAGATAAATTTTCAAAAACTACATAAAATTGAACTCGAACGCCGGGAATTGAACCCGGGTCGCCAGAGTGACAGTCTGGAATGCTACCACTATACCACGCCCGATTACATAAAGATAAATATCATTCCTTAATTCGCCTTAATAAACAAATTGGTGCATAAGAGATCGATTGCTCATACCTTAATTTTAAAATTTGTTAATCTTCAAATCATCATTTGGCAATTAGTTGACTCACCCTATGGATCTTTTAACAGTTATGCATCAGTTATACTTAGTCAAATGAGTTTGAGAATCAAATTGATCTTCCAATTCTTGAATAAACTCACTCTTACCAGCGACAGACTTTTCAACAAATATTCTGTTTTGTTAAGAAACTATTTTTAAGTGCATTGAAATTCCAGACTTCCTTAGTTTTCCTCAAGTTAAAAACTTGGCAGAGACACATGCTGTGCTTAAGGAATAAACCGATTCCTTCAATGTATTTCCTCCAGTTGCCTTATTGGCAAATGAAACCAAGGTCAGTAATTAGTTCCAATTCAACCATGGTATGAAGTCTTTCTTTGAAATAGTTACTCTTCTTTGGGTTTTGGTTGTACATCACGTAGTGCCATCCACAATTCATCAATGTATCACAATCAAAGTCCTCCAGATGAAACTTTATGATTTTTGGAACTCCTGTATTTGAAACTAAGGTTGTAAAAAGTTCAACAACCTCTCCTACCATTGTAACCTCATCACCTTAAAAAGATAAGAAAAAGAACATCAAAATACTCACCACTAACAACCCAAGTACCTCTTGAAGAACAGCCAAATCTCTCAATATAACCGAACGAGTATTGAATTTTGGTAAATTGTTTAATCTCACCATAGGAAGAATCCCAAGAGGATTGATTCAAGCCATTATAGCCACATGCCAATAATTCATTATTATGCAAAAGAACTACAGAAAAAAAGTATCCACATTGGATATCTCTAATTTCGTGTTCAAATTTAGCAATATGTACAAACTTTGTTGCTGAAACATTGTGATTGTAGTCTCCAAACTTTTCTGAAAACGCAAAGAATACATTATCATCTCCTCTTGCATAAAGATCATGAGAAGAAGCCAGAATTGATCCTCTTCCACAACATGCAGCTCTCAAAATATTCGGTTGTGGATCAGTTGAAAAAAAAACAACCTCCTTTCCATTCTCAAAAATAGTTCCATCATAGGTCAGCACGACATGACAAGAAGAAACAGGTCCAGTGATAAACTTTCTGATTCCTCTATGATCTGAATAATAGTTAACTAACAATTGGCCTGAATTGAGAGAAAAAGATCCAACAGTCCCATTTTTTTTGTCCACTAAATACACATAATCCTTTCCCATAAAATATTGAATATTATAAACAATAGAGTCCTCCATCAAATTTGGATATTCAATCTTTGTCATTTCTATTCTATTATCTTTATCGTGATCTATCAAAGTAATAGGAGTTTTTACTGCATTGTGTGTTTTATGTCTATTATGTTCTTCAGCATTGATCTCGACCAGTCTATTAGAAGATGCACAAACAAAGAATAAATTCTTGTCTCCTCCGATAATATTACTAAAAGTAAAGGAAGATTTACCATCAATCTCTAATCTGACAAATTTATCAGTATTTGTGTATGAAATAAAATCTATGGTAAATTTTGTTGATCATCATCATTGATGCTTGTAAAAAATGTAAAAAAACTCACTATCAAACTGAAGGATATTAGCAATGTAGAATACTCTTGACATTTTTTTTGATCTTTACCAAAACCCAACTTCTTGTCTTAAGTAATATTTCAAAATTTTTCATCTTCATCCTCTCAAATGATATGAAGAATATAAAGTGAGATACTATTAAATGTTAATGATACACTTCTTGGAACAACACTTTTCCTTTGATAATGCAAGATTTTTGAAAACAGAATAGCAATGATCACAATAAATCATTCTGATGTGATACTGTTTGGCAATTTGTGTTGCTTTCAAGAGGCCTTCTCGTTTCGGAGTTTGTTTTCCCCACACTTTAACTATGGAAACATTACTTGATTGCAAATTACAATTCTCCAAAGCAAAATCATCATCAGCATTCAATGAAATGGCCAAATCACCAATCTCTACATGATTAGCCTCCAATCGACAACTTCTCAAATTAATTCTATGAATCCTTGTAAAATTTCCACTAAATTTGCAATTAAACAAATAATCGGGTTCATACTTGTCCAGATTGATACAACAAAATTTCGGAATTGAATTTTCCAATATACAATTAGTAAAGCTACAATTTCTAAATAACATTTTCATGGAGAGATCTAAATTAAATTTGCAATTTTCAAATTGGCAAGAATTAAATGTAATATCAAAGCCTGATTTTCCAACTTGATCCGAGAGGTGAGTAGAATTAAAATCAATGTTGGCAAAGCTTTCATTTTGTACCCACGGAATTGATTCTTCTTCTTCTTTGCCTTCTCGGGATAACAGAATTCTTTCCACTATTTCATGTAACGGCATTTTTTTTAAAATTAAAGTTTTTTAATTTTTTGTAATCTTAGCCATAATGGATAAAGAGGCTACTATACATACTTATTTATTTTTATTTTATTAGTTTTACTATTCCAACTCAAAAATGTCTATTCACTTGTTGGGATGAACAAATGTGCATCCTCCAAGAAGGATTTGGAAAATGGATTCAAACAACTCTCATCCATTATTAATAGTGCGCCTTCTTTGTAAATGGGATGTTGAACCAGTATTAATATAGGGCAGTATTATTTCAGTGTACTAATAAACAATTTCATTAGGGCGAGTATGAAAATATGTTAATCACTTCATTAGGCATTTAGTCTTTTATCTTATTTTAGTTTACTTGCTTAAAAAATGACAACAGATCTCAGGTAGATTTTAACCCTTGACAGTTGAAGTATTATTTTACTTAAAACAATTAAAAAAATATTTTAAAAAATGAAATTACTTGCCAAACTCAAGCCAACTTCGGATCAAAACAAGATAATCTTTCCCAATCTTTCCAAAACTCTGCTCACTCATGAATTAAAATCCATTCCCATCACCAATAATCAACTTGTTCCCTATGTCAAAGCAATAGAATTCAATCATGATCGAACACTACTAGCAATTTCTTCCTATGAAGGTTTTATTAAAGTATTCAGAGTTAGAGTTACAACAACAGGTGAATCAAATAGTGCTGATGAATTACAATTACACTATACCTTTACTATTGAACCGAAAGCACCTATTCGATGTTTAAAATTTATTAATCAATTGAAATATATTGTTTGTGGTACTGATAGGGGAAATGTACATGTTATTGATTATGAAAATGATTTAGAAGTTGTTAGAGTGCCTTTTGGTGAATATGTTAGATGTCTAATGGTACATCCTAAATATCCATTCATTATGGCAGGTGGTGATAATGGAAAAATTTTATTGTGGAATTGGGAGAAGAAGTTTGCTGTTGAACACGTCATGTCAAATGTTAGTTTAGATCCAAAAAAATATGTCATGTCCATGTCTATGAATTGTTTCAATACAGATATTGTAATTTCAGGTTCTTTGAATTCAACAGTTACTGTGTGGAATATTCCATTTAAGCAATTGAGTGAATATAGAGAAACAGATTCAGATAAGAGTCTTTTCAAAATATCGAGTAAGTTTATTCGAATATTTATAAAATTAAATAGTGAATAATAGGCAAACCAAAACCAAGTAGCAAAAAGATCAAGACAAAATCTCCAGTCAACTGTGTAGATTTTTACAGAGGAAATGATTACAATAGAAGAAATTGGTTTGTTGCCTCGTTTGATGATGGAAGCACTCAAATATTTGACTGTGACTCTGGAGAATGCATTGTGAAATTATCTCAAATTCATCCAGAACCTGTGACAACATGTATCTTTGAGGGTGATTTCATATTTTCAGGATCAGAGGATGGCCTTGTAGATATGTATTATACAACTGCTGGTTTTAAACACGTTAGAAAACTACGAGCAACTCCAAAAGTGTGGTGTATTCAAGTTGACAAGTGTGTTGAAAATTGTGAAAAATTAAGGAATGAAACTCTACTAAAAGTTGCAATAGGAACCACAGCTTCTTCAGCCTATTTTACTTTGAAAAAGGTATTAGAAGAGTATCCTGTATTGAAAATTAATCATAATCCCAAGCTTTTTGATGTGGAAATTGTAACAAAATCCTCTGATGTATTAATTATGGGATCATTCAAATATTATATGAAACTAGCGGAAACGGATGCTCAGGCTCAATACCACGTTGGAATAATGTTGAAAAATGGGCAAGATGTTCAACAGGATCAAAGAGAAGGTTTTCAATGGTTATTGAAAGCTGCCAAGAATGATAACTCACTTGCACAATTTGAGGTTGGAATGTTTTTTCTCAATACTGATAAGAATTATGAACGTGCCCACAAATGGCTGTCGAAATCTGCTAACAATGGACATGATGAGGCCCAATACCAAATGGCACGCATATTTAATGAAGGAATTTGGGTAAAGAAAGATTTTGCACAGGCATTTGATTGGGGTTATAAGGCAGCTCAACAACATCATACTATGGCAATTCAATTTATCATTGATTGCTTTAATTATGGAGTTGGAGTGAAGAAAAATTTATTGCAAGCTAAATTGTGGATGGAAAAATTAAACCATCCAAAGCAGAAATTCAAGAGATTCCATAATGCTTTTGAAACTTTTGGAACTGAACATGATAGGTCATTAATTGTGAATGAAAATGAGTTCTGCTATAACCCAAAAGCAACTGGAGAGTTTAAACCTGTTGGCCAATATTTGGAGAAAGATTTATCAACTCTATTGACAATAGAAACTGAGCACGAGAAGATTACTAACGACACAATTGCATTCTATAACTGTTTCCTTCAATTCAATATCATCCAAAGTCCTCCAATAGAGAAGTATTATCAAATATTGGTATCATTGTTCGAATTGGCCAATTATCTCCATAATGATGAATGCAAAGGACAAATACTGAAAGTGTCTAATCCAATTCTGCGATGTTTCTTACTAGATAAGATGAAACTCATGAATTCTACATTCATTGATATTCTACACTGTTTTATTGTGAATGAGGATTTGAAAGCACTTGAATTACCACTCTACCTCATTAAATATGTAATGAATGGTAAAAATATTGAACTATTTGCAAAATGGAAGTTACTAAATAGTGGTTATCAATATGATAGTCCATTGAATGATATGAAAATTGATGGAAATCAACTATTAGCCAAATACTCATTCAATACCAATAAGATGGAGTCGTTTAAATGTATTCCAGATTTCTTGACCATTCAACACAAGGATGGAGAAGTGATCATTAGTAACATTATTTCTAATATGCGGATTTTTATTGAATTCAAAGGATTGGAAAATGTTGGATATCATATTTGTATGTCAAATGCAAATGAAACTGTCAAATTGACCCCTTTAATAGAATATTTCGAAATGAGAGGTGTTCTTTCTTTTGAAAATTATCAGGAATGATTTAATTGACAAATATCTTTTGCAGCACATTTCGTGTTGAAAACTAAAGCAACCCAAATAAGAAAAATGACTCAAGGTGAGAAAAAGACTGTAGTGAATGAAATCAATCAAAATAAGATAAAAACAAATTATTAAACCGGTGATATGGATGTTATTCGAATAGAACGGCTTGCATCACTAATAAGATGTATTGTATATTTTCAAGTCTTGAGATTGTACAGATTAATTATTATTGCCATAAAATAATAGAATAGATGTTTGTGCAAAGCGATTTCAAATGAAGGTCAAAAAAGTGCTGGACTAAAATCTCCCACAGATCTCATACTTGAAGTGCGCGTTTGTTTTGCTTGGTGATTCCGAAGCTGAGCGACTGGAAGATCCATCAGCCATTCCGAGATTTTTAAAATTAAAAAAAACTAATTCATCACCTTCAATTGGTTCATATTTGTGTGCTAATTCTTGCCTGTACAAAACATACAAGATAATATCAGAGTCGCTCGTGCCAAGGAAGATTCTTGACCAAGACCATACAGCCCAACAATATATTAACAATCAAATTATTGCAATAATTATTGCACTTGTTTATTCTTTTGTGAGCTCTTTCGCCAAGACTCCATATCATCATTAATACTATTAATTATTTACAAACATAATTTTAGTAACTTGCTTCAATAGCAACAACAACAATAATTCTTTGAATCGTGAATAATACAATGAGCGCATTAACCTACGAAGATCCAAGTTATTATTTGGACAATTCTTCTTCCAAAAGTCTAAAGAAGAAGGGAAGACATCGCAAGCTCGACACTCTTACCTATGAAACAATTAGAGAATACTTTGTTTATACTCAATCGCAAGCTGCAAAGAAGGTTTGTATTAACTTGTCATCATTATTTTGAATTAACACGTTATTAACCGTTTTTGTCTTCTCTCTGAACGTTAATTATTCCATATATTAATTATTATGAAATTAAATAATAATTATTTATTATGATGAATAATGTCATCATCATACGCTGGATAACATTATCCTCTCACCATTATTGCTATCAAATTAGCTTGGTGTTTCTGTCTCAACTTTAAAGAGAAAGTTCTACAGCCTTGGTTATGAAAACAGATGGCCATACATTAGAACCGTTACACCAAAGAAGAAGGGAATGAACAAGAGAACCCACGAAGAGGAAGAAGAAGTATCTGCAGAGGAAGAAGAAGATTCATATGAATCAGAGGAAGAAGTTATTAGAGAACCAGTAACCAGATCAGCCAGAAAGATTGTTTCTGCTTCTACTCCTACCCTCACCTCCCAACACAGTAAGAAGAGAAAGGTTGTTGAGTACCAACAAGAGGCTGCCAGTGAAGAACAAGTTGTCATCCAAACTTCTCCATCTTCGAGAATTGGTTTTGCCTCAACAAGTAGTGCAGCCTTCATTCCTCAACAAATCTCCAGCAAGCCTATTGAACAAACTGTTGTTGCTGAAGAAGATGTTGAAGAAGATGAGTACATTCCATCCGAAGAAGAGGAACCTATTGCTGAAGAAGAAAATGATGACGAACAAGAACCAATTGTTGTTGTAGGACATAAGGAATCAACCATTGATCACCTCAACACTTCTAACATTTCCTTCTCTGATATGAGTAATAATTATTCTCATCCAACAAGTAGTTCCATCATTGGTAATAACACTACTACTCATCACCACCGTCTCTATAATGAACAATCTCAAACCTCAAATCAAAGTCAAGATTTTGGTGATGAAATAGCTGCTGCCTCAATGTTATTCCAATTTGCTTCCTCTGATAAGAAGTTTTCCTCTCCAAGAATTCTTCCACCAATTTCATCTCTTCATTCAACCAATTTTATGAATTATCATGCTCAACCATTGAAGAAACGTATTCCTTCACTTGGTGATTATAGAAATTTCAATAGTAGAACAACAACTAATGGTTTTAATAATTTACCATCAAGTAATTCATCAAGCACCACCATTGCCACTCCAATTGCCTCAGAAGGTTTGATTTTACCACCAATTAAGAGTCTCATTGGTGATGATCAATGTGGCATTGGTTTTAATAATCATCAACACATTGTTCAACAACACATTTCTTAATTATTTATTCAAATTATTAATAATTTCATTTGGGTTTGAAATTATTGTTGCTACTACTTACCTATATAATTAGTTTACTAGTTGAAAATATTACCTTAAATAATTCATAGATTATATTGAAATAGATTATATTGAAAGACCAATTTACTTTAAATAAAGGTTGTTATAGTATTATTAAATATTGACATTGTAACGAATCCTTCATTCATAATCTCATTGTCAAATTTGACAAGTGAATGACGAAATTAATTTAAATCAAAAAAAAAACAAGATGGTTAACATTACTGATGAGCAAAGAGAACAAATTCAAATTCTTCAATCATTCCTTGACCAAGGTTTGATGGATCCTGAAGATTTTGGTAAGTATTATCATCACTTACGAAACTTAAAACTAAACTCTAATAGAGGAGGAAAAGAAAAAGATTTTATCGGGAGGTTCCTTTGAAGAAGAAGATGAAGAAGAAGAAATACCAATTGTTAGTCAAAAATCTACACCATCTCAATCAACAACAACAACAACCAAACCAACAACAACAACAACATCATCAACATCAAGTCAACAACGTAAACATATTGTTGCCGAATCAACAGATGATGATTCTGATGATGAACCAATTATTAAATCATCATCTAATAGAATTGTCAATAATCGACCAATTATTAACAAACAAGTCAACAACACTACTACTAGTAGTGGTGGTAGTAGTAACAATAGAACATCAAACAAATATTCATCTAACAGTAGTGATAATAGTAGTGATGAAGCTGTTATTGTAAGTGGTGGTGATGAAAGTAATAGTGATAGAGAATTATCAGCATTGAAATCTGCAATTGGAAAGAAAATTCTTCAAGATTCTACAACTGAAGATGAAGATGATGATTCAGATGACCAACCAATTATTTCATCATCAAAGAGAGTAGGAGCTAGTACAACCATTTCAAAGAAACCATCTACTACTACTACTGCTGCTGTTTCTTCTAATTCCTCCTCTGGTTATAAATTAAATTTAACACCTGAAGAAAGAGATTTATTAACACCAGATCAAATTCAACAATTGGAAAAATTGGCCAATTTAGTTGAATCTGAAATTTTATCAGAGGATGAAGTAATTTCAAAGAAGGAAACTCTATTGAGACAACAACGTAAAAAATTGGAAGAAGAAAGAAAGAGACCATCTGAATCTATGGTTACAACAACAACTGTTAAGAAATCTTCAAAGAAATCCAATTCTACTGCAACAGTTGAAGAACAATTACAAAAACTTCAAGATTTACTTGATGCAGGAATTTTAACAGATGAAGAATATAAAGCAAAGAAGAGACAATTATTACCAGATGATGATGAAGATGAAGATGAATATGGAGATGAAGATGATGATGATGATGATGACGATTCAGGATTGAAATTAAAATTAACACCTCAACAAAGAGATCAATTGAGTAAATTAGATTCTCTATTAGAACAAGGTATTTTAGAACAAGAAGAATATGATGAAAAGAAGAGACAAGTTATGGGATTAAAGAAAGATCAAGCACCTTCTAAAATTATTGAAAATAAGAAGAAACAACAAGGTGAATTTGGTGAAACTATGGATTTGGCAATTTACATTTCCAATATTAAGGCAACACCTGAGAAACCATTTAAATTACTTTATGAAGGTAAAACAGTCATGTATCAGAGAGAGGATTCAACTCCATCTGGTAAAACAGTTATTGTCAGAGGTACTTTTCCAAAACTACCAAGAGAAGATTGCATTGTTTCTCTATTAATTGATATGCCTGAAGCAAATATTTATACTCAACAAAATTTCAATCTCTCTCAACATGGTAAATTCATTCAAATTCTAATTACTCAAGAAGGAAATAGAAATAATATTAGAATCAAACAACAACATAATGATTCATTTGATACTAATCAATTAGGTGATAAGAATGATCAAATGAGTAGAATTTATCTTCATTATGCTGCTATTCCTGCAAGTGAAGATGAACCATTCAGAGTTTGGATTAATGACATGTTAGCTCATCAAATGACAGAATCAATGACAAGTTCACAAAGTGGTGTCATTCGTGGTTCAATTCCAAAAGTTAAAAGATGTAATTTGACTGATGATCCATTCCATTGTATTGATTTGAGAATTCACATTCCATTAATTGATCCAATGGTTAAATCATTTATTGTAAATTTAACAAATAATGGTGAACACGTGGCATTGATTTTAAATAATTCAACAATTACTGTTAAACAATCAAAATCTGAAAAGGTTTTAGAAGATGAAAATGCTTTAATTTTACAATCAACTAACAAACAACCAAATAAGAAATAATTTATAGAATATTGATGATTCATTGTGGTGAAATAAATTTACTATTTGTTGTACTACCAAGGAGTAAATTCAAGATCTTTACCTATATTTACACTATTCATTTCTTAGAACAGTTGTGGACGATTTGGTTTATGAGATAAGCCTTTGGATATAATGGGTAGACCATATACTTTTCATTGTTAAGATAGATACCGATGATAGCTCAGCTGGTAGAGCATGGGACTGTAGCAAGAAAAACTGTAATCCTGTGGTCGGCGGTTCGATTCCGTCTCATCGGATAGTTTTATATTTGATCGATTTTGGATGTTAAGGCAAATAATGATTTATTGAGGTCAATTTAACTGTTTTGCCAAACTGGTAATGATCAATTTTAAATCCTTTCTGATAGCTCAGACGGTATAATAAAGCCGGTATTTTATAAAACTGTAAGTCAAAAAGAGTCTTTTTTAGAAATTAAGAGTCTACGTTACAATTTATCTTCAAATGATTTTTTAAGGCTCCAATCTATGCAATACCTTGCTTCCTTGCTTGTTTCAATCCCACTCCACCAAGACTTGCTCTAATGATAATAACAATGTTCGCTTCACAAAAAAGATTGTCTGTACAATACTAAATATCAAGTGATTTTAATCGTTTCATTTCAATTAAAAATTTGGCTCCTTCATCACCAACTCGATTTCCACCAATTTCAAGTGATGTTAATTGTTTCATTTCACTTATTGATTTGGCTCCTTCTACACCAATTTCATTGTAGCATGTATTAAGTGATGTTAATTGTTTCATTTCACTTATAAATTTGGCTCCTGTATCACCAATGTAATTTCCACTAATAGTAAGTGATGTTAATTGTTTCATTTCACCAATATATTTGGCTCCTGCCACGCCAATTTGATTATTGTAAACATAAAGTGATGTCAATTGTTTCATTTTACTTATTGGTTTGATACCTTCATCACCAATTTGATTTCCACCAATATCAAGTAATGTTAATTGTTTCATTTCAGTTATAAATTTGGCTTTTTCTATAGAGTCAAACAACATTTTAGAAAATTTAACATTAACAATACTGTTCATAAATTGACTTTTCATGAATAATTCAATTCTTGTCTCTGTAAATTTTGTTTTAAATTCGATAAAAAGTTTTGAACGTTCCTTGATCACATTAAAGAATTGTTTTGAAATCAAGGAACAATTCTTCAAAATAAACCACGAATCATCAATTATGGAAATTATTTCAAAACAAACATCAGATGAAAATATTTCTTGTCCTTGGAGCACGAGATTTTTCTTTTTTGCTTTCATGTTATTTTGATGATGAATGGTTTGCTTATTTTTTTCAAGTTTTCTGATGTTCTTAAGAAATGTGACATCACCAATAATTCCCGCTAGCTAAACGGATTGGCTTGCTTGGGTTAATTTTTGATATCGGTACCAGCTATCGTGCTATCCTACAAGAATTGTAACGTAGTTGATGAGTTCATTAAGGATT
The DNA here is from genome assembly GCF_000004985.1 of Naegleria gruberi. NCBI lineage: Eukaryota > Heterolobosea > Eutetramitea > Acrasida > Naegleriidae > Naegleria > Naegleria gruberi. The sequence continues at coordinate 7,524 of NW_003163248.1, read as the reverse complement.
AAGGAGTTAGAGAAGCTGGCGTAGCTCAGTCGGTAGAGCGTTGGTCTAATAAGCCATTGGTCGCCGGTTCGATCCCGTCGGTCAGCAGATATTTTTGAATAAAAGTTTATTGATTTTTTTTACATGTCAACCTTGTTGTTAACACAGTACACAAGAGCAGTTGCTAAATGTTGGCGCCAAAATATTTACCTTTATTTTGATCGCAACTTACTGGTCAATTTAAACCCCATTTCATAAAAACCAATAAAGAAGTTAATTTTAACTATATTCAAACACTATCGTCATATTTCTTCAACCTTTTTACGTTTCCATCACCAAAATAAAGGTAAATATTTTGGCGCGAATAATTCAAAATGGTCAACTTTCCAAAATAATAAAATGACATTGTAACAGACTCCGAATTTCTGCTCAGTTACTCCACAACATGAGCACTAACAGGATGCCTATTTAAACAGGTACAACTTCAGTGTGAGGATCTTATCAATTCTAAAAAAAATGCAACAACAACAATCCTATAATAATAGTATTGCAATAATATTCATTGTAATCATTGCATTCATTTCTTGCATGAGTGAATGTTCTAAAATATCATCTACTACTGCTACTTCTATTTATCACTCATCTACTCCACGTACTAAAATCTATGAAAATACACTTCCATTTCAATTATTAAAAATTCAAGAATTAAATCAACAATACAAATTTAGAACTCTATCTAAATATAGTAATTCCAAAACTACTAATGCTAATACAAATACAATAATACCAACCAATCCAATATGGCCATTACAATTTAATGCAACCCTATTAAAAATAACACCATTTAATACAGATATTCAATGGACAAAATTATATTATGATTATAAAAATCAATTAGGTAAATTTGATTTTTTTGATTCCTATTATAGTATGAATAATGAATGGGGTGCAACAAACTTTACAATTTTATGGTGGAATTCAACTGTTTGGTATATTTATCCTAAAACACAAGAATGTTGGATTAGATCTAGAACTTTACCTTTAATTTCACCTAATTGGTTACAAATTACTAATTATATTGGTAGAAGTTTATTTAGAGGATTATATAGTGATATTTGGCAATTTCCAAATATAGATGATTTAGATGGTATGAAATATTATCATAGAGTTGCTGATAAAATGGAAGATAGAATTCCATTACGTTCTACAAATCAAGAAAATGATCCAGGTGCAACTGATTATGTTGATTTTATTATTGGTCAATCAGATTTAAATTTATATGAAATTCCAAAATATTGTCCAAAATAAATTTTAATTTTTAATTTTAATTTTATTAACTCAGAGTTGTATTTAATTTTTATTAAATATTTTACAAATTATTTCTTTTGATAGATTTTACTTGTCTAATAAATTCTTGTCTCTTTCTTCTCCAATTATTTTTTGGTTTAATTGATAATTGTTCTTGTTGATTATTCTTTTTAATTAATTGTAAACTTTTTAAATCATTTTCATTTAAAATTCTATTTAATTTAACATTTCCACATATTCTCTTATGATATTTCATATATTTAGAATTAATTGACATGTGGCATTTAGTACATTCACATTCTTGTTTAAATGTTACCATTTTCTTTGATTTTTGATTAATTAATTGATTAAATTGATTTTCTAAATTTAGTAATTTAGATTTCAATTTGGAATTTTCTAATTCTAATTGTTTCTTTTCATTTCTCAATTTTTGAATAGGTGATGAATTCTTCTTTTGTTGTGCCAATTTTTGTTGTTTCAAAACCAAATCAACTCTAATTGACTTTCTTTTCAAATATGGAAATGGAAATTTCTTAACAATAATGGAATTTTCAACAACATTAGATGATACAGTTGGAATGAAAACTTGTTTAGAAGGACGAGCACTAACAAGTACTTGAAAATTATCTAAAGGATTTTTAGAAAGTTTCTTTTCAATAACATTTAAAGACTTGTTGTTGTTATTGGAATTGTTAACAACATTGAATGAGGATTGTTTCTTAATAGGGAAGTATTCTTGCATAATCATTTTACTTTGTTTTTTTTGATATTGTTGAATTGAACAGTTCTTTCGTGTGTGATTTAAATAACATTCTAATACTTTCCATTATGATATGAATGGCAAACATCAACACTAGTCATTACTCTTTTTAAATGACTAGTGTTGATGGAAAGTATTTACAACAAATATCAATTTCATTGTTCTCTAAAATTGTTTTTATTTACACTGTTACAAAATATATTTCAAATATCAATTAATTCAAAATTATTATCAAATATCAAATAACAATTATCAATTATCAATCAATTATTGCTTATTACTTCCATAAATACATCTCTTGAGTTGTAATGCAATTTCTTCAAAATAATTTAATCCCTCAGGAAAATGATGTAAATTAATATTTGTCTTTTTATCCAATGTTAAATTATTATTATTGGATGATGTTAAACTATTACCTCCAATAGTATTATTAATACCATTAATAGTAGTACTATTATTAATACTTAACATGTTATCTTCTGATTGTTCATCATCATCACTTTCAACCATATCCATTAATTGTTCATCAATTAGTGTTGTATGTTGTTGTTGTTGTTTCTTTAATTGTTGTTGTTGCTTCTTAAATGAAGTATTTTTAGAATTATTTCCATTATTATTATTATTATTAATATTAAAAATAGAAAATGAAAGTTCTTTTAATGCTTTTCTATCATTTTCATTTTTAATAATATCATTTGATAAAATATCAGTATTATTCATAGTAAAAATACCTAATAAAGTATAAATAACAAAATCATGTCTATTTTTTAACATTCTTTCAGTACAAGTATCATAAGTTAATGTACCACTATAAATGGAAGTTAATTCATCTTGTACATCTAATTCAGTTCTTAACATTTTTAAAAATAAAATTAATTCATTTAAACATCTATCTCTTTCTATTTTATCTTTAATAGGTAATGATAAAAATAGAAATAATGTCTTTTTATAATCAACTATTTTTCTTTCACTTAATTGTTTACCAATTCTAGTTAAAATATTTGCAATTTTATAAATTAAAACATTTCCAACTTTTCTACCTAAACATAATATTTTAATATAATCTTTAACTGTCATTTGATTTACATCTTTAGCTAAACATTTTTCATTAATTCCATTAATTAAATTTAATACTTCATTTAATAATTCAATAATTGATGTATCTCTCTTATTTGTTATTTGAATTGGTTTTGAATCTAATACTTGTAATCCAAATTTACCTTTACATAAATCTCTCAATGGACGTGTTGTCATTTTTTTATGTAAAATTAATTCACAAAATATTCCCATCATACATAATTCTTCTATTTGATCAGAAACATAGGATTTTACTATACCTGAATCACTTAAACATATCATTAATATATTTTCAGGTATTGTTAATTTATTATCCATTCCAAGAAATAATATTTCTCTATTCATTTGTTGTTGTTGTTGTTGTTGATTAAATAGTATTTATGGTATTATTGGAAGTATTATTATTATTAGTATTATTATTATTATTAATATTTGAATTGGAAATGGATGAATTAGTAGTACTTGGTGATGAATCATCATTAGTATTACTACTATTAATAGAATTACGAATATTGTTATTGGAAGAATTTGAATCAAAATGATCAAAATTTGATTTTAAAAATTTCATACTTTTTGGTCTAGAATTAACTGGACTACTTTCACCTGATAATTCATCATATTCTTGAAGTGAATTTTTTAAATCTAATAAATCAAATGGTGTTTTACTTGTAGGTTGACTTTTATCATTTGAATTTGTAATTGTATTATTATTATTATTAGTAGTAGTAGTAGTAGTATTAGTATTATTATTAGTAGTATTAGTAGAAAAAGGATTAAAATCTAATAAATCCTTTGAAAAGTTATTATTTCTATTATTGGATTCAAACATTGTTCTACTTCTTCTTTTCATAGTAGTATTACTTTGTTTTTCAATTGATTTAACAGAACTAATAGATGGATTTTCAATATTATTATTATTATTATTACCAATTGTAGTAGTAGTAGTAGTAGTGGTAGTATTATTATTATAAGGATTCATAAATTCATTTGAATTTGCAATACTTTGACGTGGTGTATTATTAACATTTGAATAAATAGGTGATGTATTAGTACCTGTAATGACATTAGATGATGTATTATTCCAGAATGAATTTTGAGCACCACCACCATTATTACTATTATTATTACTCATCATTTGAGTATTACCAGTTGACATTGTATTATTCATAACACTTCTAGGTGAAGTTATGAAATGATGATTCATATTCATATTAATATTAGAAGATGGCATTAATTGAGGTGAAGTATTAATTGTATTAGTACTTGCACCACTGAGAGTATGTCTATGAGATGGAGATGAACCCAATGATAAAAAGAAATCAGATGATTCAATTGTAAAATTAGTATCTAATGGTGTTGTAATAGTTGTATCAGAAAAATCATCTTCAAATCCAATAGTTGATCTTCTAGGTGTTGTATAGGATGGACTTTTAGGTGTTGATGTTGGATTATTAATAATACCAATATTACTATTAGGTGATGTTAATGTATTATTATTGTTGTAATGAGTTGGTGTATTCATGTTATTATTATAATTAGTATTGATATTTGATGATTGAAAATAATTTGAATTAAATTGTGGTTGATTATTTGGAGATGTTGTAAAAGCACGTGGTTTAAATATGTTATTATTACTATTAGCAGCATTATTAGTAGTATTGTATGTAGAATTAGTATTAATAGTAGGTGTTAATGTTGTTGTTGTTGTAACATTTGCAGTTGTATTATAAGAAGTGATACCAAATGGATCATCATCATAGGGATTAAAGTTAGACATCTTTATGTTTCAAAAATTCAAGAAGGCTAATTCAAATAATTCAAAGGCTTGTCAATGTTTCGAATATTTTCTTTTGACAATTTAAAAACAACGAGATCTAAAGAGATAGAGAGATTCGTTCATTCAAGCCTTGTATTGATGGTCAACATAACAAAAATGGACAACAAAAACATGGAGATACCCCACAACTAGCAGTAAATTACAATCATTGATTTGTTGCCCATCATCAAATGATGAATATTATTGAACAGAATAAGTGTAAACAATTGTAATAATGATGGTGAATGAAATAATAGTACAATATTATTCATTGTATTTCTACCATGATGATGCAATTAATATTTTGATAAGGTACAATGAAAATAGAACTCCTTAGAACATTAGAGTTCCAATCACTGAATAATAATTAAATAATAGTACTCTTCAAATTCCAATCAAT
>NW_003163248.1:0-1905 GCF_000004985.1 Naegleria gruberi | reverse complement strand
CACTGAATAATAATAATAATTAAATAATAGTACTCTTCATATTCCAATCAATAATTAAATACAAGAATTTACATCATAATCATCAAATACAACAACTAACACAGTCTTTTATTCAATTTTAAATAAAAAAATGTTTTCATTTCGGAATGGAACTTGGTCACTTTCAAAGGCTTGTTTAAAATCTGCTTCCTCACCACCATCAACATGTTTATCCAATATAAATTCTTTATCATCACAATCACAATCACAATCATCACAATCAATAACAATACCACCACTTCGTATAGCATTATATAATGTTTTATTTGATCATTTTAATAGTGAATTATATGGAGGTATAGATGGACCAAATAATATAAAAAGATTTAATTATCAATTAGATAATATATTACCAAATTTAAATGCAGATATAATTGGTTTAAATGAAGCAAATCCACAATTTTTAAAATTAGCCTTGGAAAAATCATGGATTCAAAATAATTATGAAATTTCACAAATTGATTTAAATGAATTTGAAAAATCTTCTAGATCTAATCATTTATTTGGAAATTTATTTTTATTTAAAAAAAATGAAAATATTAAAATTGAAATTTCAAAATTTAATTTTCCATCTTATTGGAGAAGTGCTATTAAAATGGAAATTGAATTAAAAATTAATGAATTAGAAAATATTAATATTAATTTATTATTATGTCATTTAAAGGCTGGAAATTTAAATGAAGAAATTGAAAATAGAAAATTACAATTAAAATTTATTGAAAATTATTTTGAAAATAATCAAAATTTTAATTTTATATTTGGTGATTTAAATATTGTAAATGAAAATGAATATTTTCCAAATGGATTTAATGATTTATATTTAAAATTATTTAAAAATAATGAAAATAATGAATTACCATCTTTGGAATTTACTTTTGATGGTAAATTTAATAAATTAATTGGAGATGAAAATTTTAGAAAAAGATTTGATAGAATTTATTATAAAATACCTAAAAATGTAAATGATAAATTATTATTTAAAGATTTAAAATTATTTGGAACTGAAAATTTAAATTTGCAAGATCCTTTATTTGGTAAGCCTGCATCTGATCATTATGGAATTTATTTTGATTTAAATTTAAATAATTTATAAATTTATTCAGTTTTTTCATGTAAAATTTCTTCTTTAATTTCATTATTATTATTACTATTATTAGTGGAATATTTCTTAATATTCTCTTTTCATAATAAAATAATGGAATTAGGAAAAAGTAAATTTTTAATTTGTTTCTTCTTGAATCTAAAATATCTTTTTGATAATAAAAATTATAAAAATTAAAAATAAAATAATTATATATAGTTAATGAAATACATAAATGTACAATTATAGAAATATAATTATTTAATGGTTTATAAATTCCAAATAAAAAACATAATAAAAATGATAAAATTGTAAAAATTAAACAATAATTAAATAATATTTTTTTAGTATTTAAAAATTCATCAATTAAATTTTGTCTAATTTGTTGATCAATTCCAAATATTTCATTAATATTTTTAATTTTAAATAAATAAATAATAATACCAATAATACCAAATATAGTAATTAAAGCAGAATATATTTTTAAATGTTCATATCTATATAAAGTAGAAGATAAAGCATAAAAAACAGATAAAAAAATAAATGAAGTTTTTTGAAACCATTTTTCATTTTCAGAATATTCAATTTTTTGTAAAGACATATCATCAGGTGTTCTTTTAGGTTTACAATTTAAAATTGAATAAATATTTCCATATATAATTAAACTAAAATACATTAAATATTTTAAAAAATCAATTTCAAAACTATTTGAATAATAATTTAAATTATTATTATGATTAGAAGTATTATTTAAATTATTATTTTTAATAAAAACATAAAAAGAA
>NW_003163249.1:209252-209908 GCF_000004985.1 Naegleria gruberi | reverse complement strand
AACCCAAACCCAAACCCAAACCCAAACCCAAACCCAAACCCAAACCCAAACCCAAACCCAAACCCAAACCCAAACCCAAACCCAAACCCAAACCCAAACCCAAACCCAAACCCAAACCCAAACCCAAACCCAAACCCAAACCCAAACCCAAACCCAAACCCAAAACCCAACCCAAACCCAAACCCAAACCCAAACCCAAACCCAAACCCAAACCCAAACCCAAACCCAAACCCAAACCCAAACCCAAACCCAAACCCAAACCCAAACCCAAACCCAAACCCAAACCCAAACCCAAACCCAAACCCAAACCCAAACCCAAACCCACGACTAAGGTCAGACCCAATATTTTGACTTTTATTCATCTTAATTTATTATCTCAATAAATACTCATTATAAATCAATATATTATATATCAATATACTCCAAATTGAATATATAATCATATTATAACATAATATTACATCATTATAATGACTTATATAAGTTAATTTCATATAATAGATTAGACAATTAGAATATCAATGAAAACATTTCAAAATCATTTCAAATCAATAAATCACCTTATAAATCATGTTAATAACAATATATATCAATTTCAAATACTTTGGTATCATTTCAAGAAATTTACTATTCAACTTGTCAACTGACCTATACTA
>NW_003163249.1:207148-209202 GCF_000004985.1 Naegleria gruberi | reverse complement strand
TTCAATTATTTCAATTACATATCATAAAATATGATAATTAGACATGTATCAATGAGTGGAATTAAGTCATGTAAGATATTCATCCTTCAATTACCAATATTGTCAATTCCACACAAGTTGACTTCCTACAGTCTGAATATGGATCCAATAATGGTTATTTCAATTATATATGATTATGTTTGATATTTACTACAATATTAACAAGTTTAATAAATTGGTATAGTGTTTCCATAGTACGGCTCAATATCTTGGTCAATTAAGGTAGAATGAGTACAGTTTACTAAGGATATTATATGTTATACTTCCAACACTTCTACAATGTGAATATCATCATTATACATCATATATATGAGATTGGTGATGATTCTAATAACATTCATATTATAGTACAATAAATGTTGAAAAGTTAATTTTTAGACAAGTTGTAATTTATTACATACACCGATGCAACTTGATTAATTCATAATATCATCTATTCATCTATATATCTACAATATGTTAAAATTTACATTCCAACCCAACTTTGAAATTTTAGACCTACTAGGGTAAATACCTTAATATTTTAGGCAATGCCTTATAACTTTTTGGCCTTCAACTATGTTTTAATTTTTTCACCGGATTTAGTCAACTCATATATTGATCTATTGATTATGTGTAGATGGTATTTCAGATATTCCTAGTTATTGAGATATGCGAAGAAAACCTAACTTTTTTTTCATCGAGTACCTATTATCTCTAGAACCACTTTGAGTTTTTATTAGCATATAACAGTTTGTCGATGAAATTGTACCCTGATTAACATATATAAGATCCAAGTTTTAAATATTGGCCATTAATAAAATGGTAATGGGTTTTCGCCATACCCAAACCCAAACCCCAAAACTGTCAATGTAGTATTGTTCGGAATGGTCAATAGTAGGTAGGAGAACTTTCTCTTATCAATTTTGGTCAAGTTATGATAGGGATAGGTATGCTACCAGAGTTGATTCATAGCCCAATTACAAATCAAACAACAATAAAACAACAATTCATAATGTTTATTATGTTATTAAATGTATAATTTCAAGTCTTGTAGCATAATTTGTGAAAATCATGGATATCTGATATTTTCATGTTTTTATTGTTTTTCTCATGATGTGGATATTGACTTCTCACTGAAACATCACGAATAGCATGTCATTCATCCATTCTCTACCAGATAATTATCTTTTACTGTAATTCACTATTGGATATATTACTTTTAATATTTGTGATACTTTACTATTATATTCAATGAATAAGGGATGAGAAACATTCATTAGAAGAAGATAGATTCCCAGTAAAATATTCTCTCTCTGTACAATTTATTATTTCAATATCTGTCAAGTTAATTGAGATAGAAGGTTTTTCATCAGCTCATATCAAAATAGCTGGAGTTGAACTATCTTGAAAAAGAAGTCTGTAAATTCCAGGAAAGAATTTGGAACAAAAATCTATCCTAGAAAATCCAGAGAAAAATCTTTACGGTACAAAAAATTGATTCGATTTCATCACATGATGAATATACCTATTATTTAACCGCTGCTGTACTGGTTATCGGTTTCAGACGAACCTTACTGTAGTGCATTGGATGGCGTGGAAATATAATCATAAATTAATTTTCATAAAAGGCAGTTGGATTCTGGTTTTAACTAATTAGTTTCCAGTTTCGATTAACTTTACATATGTGGTTTGGCCTTTTTTTGATTTTGACAATATACTTTGTCATACACTTCCCTAATTAATTCTAAAAATTGTTGTAATCATCCAAAATCTAATAAAAAAAAATGAAAACAACACTTTCTTCCGAAGTTGTGTTTAAGATTGCAAGGTTTATTGGTGCAAAACATCTCCTACCATGGTACATCACTTGCAAGACAAACAAACAACATTTGGATACAGTTATACAATACAAAATGGAACGTTATATCAAACTTTGTACCAACAAGGAAGAAAAGTTAGCAGTGTTCAAATTTTTAGATTGTTTTCAGGTAACAAAAGAAAATTTCGAAGAAAGTAAAATGGTTTTAGATAAA
>NW_003163249.1:205544-207098 GCF_000004985.1 Naegleria gruberi | reverse complement strand
CTATAGAACTTTGACATAAAATCAAAGATTATGCTCCAAATCACTTATTTTATATGTAATTAGTCTAGAATTGATAATACACATTCTGTACACCATTTATATACATCTATACAAGTTTAGAAACAATTCATGATATTTTCATTCAGTCAATCAGTAAATGTTCAATGTCAAGAGTGATTATATCCAAGTGTACGCTCTATCTCAGCGAAAGTACCTCCAACCGTCATGTAACTTTACCAGATACATTTAATCACGCTGATATACATCTGGAATCAATTTTAATGTTTTAGAATTGAATTCAGTATGATAATAATAACAATCTGTCAAATTGTCATATTTCAACACATTGAATATAATCCATCTCATTCATTTTACAAAATATCATACAAGTATCAAATATGAATACACTTCCCTAGATGAGGAGAACAATCTGAGAAAGTTTCAAATTGATGGCTCAATATCTTCAAGTCAACTAAGGAAAATCTAAGGTAATCAATAGGGAAGAATCTTAATTTCAAAATTAAATTTTACCATCATATCAAAATCATTGAATAATGAATTAATTATACAAGAATCATATATTCAATTATTATATTCATGTCAGTAATCAGTGAAGGTGACACTTCTTCAACCTTAGTATACACATCTCAATATCTAGACTGTCAATTCCACTGAAACTTGAAATACTACCTATCTAGATGATGGTATGACGACTCTTCATAGTAACATGTATGTGAAATTGAATGTTGACACTTTTCATCTCGTTATATTTATAGGGATGGTATCCAACAGAGTCTATTCACAATATCAAATATTGAAACTCATTCTTTATGGCATATGTGATGTCTAGAAGTGTTTTTGATGATATCAATCTAGTTTAAAGCACTTTGGCGGAGTTGACACTGTTTAGTTACAAATACATGACATTTGGACCATAGTTTACATTCCATCTCAGTCATTTCGACGAGTTATTGATCAGTTTCACCACCATTATGTTTCTAACACACTTTAGTACAATTTATGTTTCATTAATGATTTCTGTGAAAGTTATTATCCAAATACCATATATAGTAATATCAATAGTCGTTATATACTCAATTCAAGAGTTAATTTTATTTCTTCTTTTTTTCATATAGATTATTGAATATGGAACACATCTAGCCTATTTCCAGACTATAAAAGTCCAGATCCCAAATATGGCAAAATGAATTCTTGGCGAGAGGGCAAGTTTTTCTGACAAATTCCAAACTTTATTGATTATCTCAATAAATATAGAAAGTTACACCTTCCTGTTTTTACCACATGTAGATCAGTCTATTATACATCACATCGATAAGCTATAAGATCTGAGCCTGAGCATGTGCGGATCCCAAACCAGAGAGATAATGACAGGTACCAAAACCCAGTCTCCCAACAAACAACATCTTTACACCAGGTAATGGATGCCCTATAAAAGATTGCAAGGAAGAGGAGAACACTCAACACGCCATTTTCAACTGCAAGAAAACTGAATATCTTCGTGAAAGATTATGGAGAAGCCTAGAAGACAATTCC
>NW_003163249.1:192013-205494 GCF_000004985.1 Naegleria gruberi | reverse complement strand
AAAGTTACACCTTCCTGTTTTAACCACATGTCGATAAGTCTATTATACATCACATCGATAAGCTTTTAGATCTGAGCATGTGCGGATCCCAAACCAGAGAGATAATGACAGGTACCAAACCCTTGGTAAAGAAAATCCTAATATTCATGGAACATTTTTGAATGGAATTTCAAAAACCAATACTCCTGTTCTTAGAAACTTAACGCTGCGAGGAGCTATGAGTCTTTCTTCTGCACCACCAGAGCCATTCTTTAATTTTCTCTCCCTCAAATACAGTGCAACATCTTTCTCTAAGGAACATGTTTTAGAATTACAACAGAAACTTCCAAATGCCAAACTTTATCTTAAAAAAGTACCTCCTATTGCTGACTCTAACGCTAAGGATAGGTGGAGCAAATATTCTTCACTCCCTTTAGATTACATTTCAATTAAAAAGAATTCAGCTATAGATTTATTCACACATTATGATGAAGAAATTTCTGTCTGCTTCCAACCAACACCAGGTGAAAAAGGCTTATTGGTTGAAGTAGGAGACTCCAAATGGATTTATACAAGCTATGATGAAGAGTTCAATGAAAGAGATTATATTCCTCCTGTTGTACTAGAGGAACATTCAGTTAAAGCAACAAACGATCCTTCATATTATCAACCACCTCAAAAAGTGACAGATCAAAACATACCTATTGGTAATTCATACCAGCTTTCAGAACTCCACACTCATTTAATGGGTATGGGTAATGCTGATTTCTGGATTGAAGTAATCATGAAAAAGTATATCCCAAATCTTGTGCAAGCTTTGCCAATCGTTCCGCTTGACATCAGTTCTACACTTACTAAATCAAGTTTGTTCACCAATGCAGACATAGACAACCTTACTTTGGAATCAGAAGTGCTTTCCTTAAAAGCAGTTCATACCAATGATGTTGTGTACAGTTTAGAAGATTTGAGCAGAGCTTTCAATTTATTCACATTACCCAAAAAGGAACAAATTGCTAATATTAGTAAAGTAATTGGCGCAAAACCAAAAAATTACTATGTATTCAACCAAAGAGAAGAAAAATACGAATTGAAATATGGTTTTACAAATGCACAAATTATAGCAAAGTTAGATGCAGATGAAAAAAGAAAGCCTGACCCTACAAAGCGAGTTCTTTACAACACTTTATTGCTTTCATTTGAAATGAAACTTGTAGGTGTTCATAATGTCAAATTCACACCAGATTTTTATCCACAAAGATTCATTTTGAAAGATAGCATGTATTTTATGTATCCTGAAATATTATCCATACTCTTACTGCATACCATTTATAACTACTACAAAGAAGGAGTTGAGTATGTTGAATATAGTGTTAGTCTGAAAGATTTGAAAACAGATTCAATCTCAAAGTATTTGAAACCCTCAACATTAGAGACTTTTTGGAACAGGTACAGATCTCTTCTAACCGATGAAGATATTAAATTAGTCCACGTTGATAATCACTTAGAAATTAAGCATAATGATGAAAGCAAACAATTTTATTATTACTTTTTGGCCGCAATGAATAGAAATAACATGTCACTTTAAGGAAGGTATGTCAGATACTGAAAAATTCGATTTCTGTTGCAGTCAAAAGTATTTAAAACAAGCTTTCTCAGAACAAATTTTCACAAAAACATTGGAACAACTTTGCATTGTAAATGATGGCAATGAACTTGAGGCACAAATCGATAAGCTCTTCAAATTGCTTAAAATAGAGAAGGTAATTGATGTTGGTGCAGTTGTTGGATTTGATTGGGTTGGAGATGAAAAGTATTTTGCTCCATGCGTTTTTGTTTTGAAATGTTTTTGGAGAATAGCTGAACTTTACAATAAGAAAACAGGAAAATTATTAGGATTAAGATATCACTGTGGAGAGAACACTTTTATAGATGAGGATAAAACATTCTTCTTGAAGCATATGGACATTACATTTTGGTCAATTATTGAAATTTGCAAAAATATGAAGGCAAAATTGAGATTGGGTCATGGTGTTGGATTTATGTTGGAACAAGGATCTGGACCTTTTTATAATGAAGAAGTATTTAACAGAATGAAAAATTATAGAGAAATTATTATGAAAGACAAGAAGGTGTTCTTTGAATGGTGTCCAACAAGTAATGAATATTTACTCTTTGATTTCCACGATTTGTCAATTCCTGTAGATATTAATTGCTTAACAGTTGCCACGGATAACGATGGAATTATGCCAGTATCTGGAGTTGAAAAGGAAACAAGAAAAGCAGCAAAATACTTTGACGACTTGAAAACCTCCACACCAGCAATTATTAACCTTTCCCAAGCTATTTTTGTGGAAAATGCAAAGATGGCAAGGTTTATTCAAATAGATGGAAATCAACCACCAACCCAGCCAACAACTTTATCAACTAATAACATCACCCAAAATGAAAATTTAGTTGACAATGACCACAACAATGAGGACAACATTGATGATAACATTGTGAAAGACTTGTCAGACGATACAGCAAGAACAGTTTGATTTGAATTTTCAAAATTTTAATATCTTAATTTCTTGTATTAACCTTCAATTTTCAATTTCAGAAACAACTTCACTTAATAAAATTGATGGTCTCTTTATTCATTACCAAAAGTGTAACTGTTCGATTAGACTTGAAAATAGCTAAGCTCACTAAATTATTCCGGGGGACTTCTCTTGAACGAGGTATTCTTGCAATGCAAACAATAAGTTCTTCAATTACAATTATTGTATGATGTATTTCATTGTTGATAGTATTATTAAATTGTTTTAGTAAAATTGACTTTTACAAAGAGTTTACAAGAACTTGGCCGAACCACTTGGAGAAGATGATCACCAAAAAAAATGAGCAAATCAACAAGACCATCATCGTCTGTTTCTGCTGGAGATGATAATTTAGTCTACACTGAAATGACGCGGGAAATGGCTGAGAAGAGTTTGGAATTTTACTTTGATCAAAGTTATCCGATGGTGAAGCCTTCAATCACTTCTTATAGTTCTTTGAAGAGAGTTACGAGGAGATGGTTGAATGGTATTGTTAGGTTGGTGTTATATTGATCATGTTATTTTAATTTATTTAATATTTATTTAATTGATAGTATCGGAACTGATTATTGTAAATTTCTCAATGAAATGTCCAAACGTATGGATAAGAGAGAAATTGATTGGCTTGGACCAATTATTATACGAAACGAAAAGAGGATAAGTAATTTAAATAGAAACACAACAATAATAGAAGAGGAAAAGGCTGAATTGCAAAATTTTTCAAGTGAATGCTTTACCTTTCACTTTATTGTGGATGGTACAAAGATTTCAATTACGAAACACATACATACGGAAATTGTAAGCACATTCAGTAAATTGATTAGCAAGCAAGTGAAGGAGGGAGAGGAATTGGAATTTACATTCGAAATAGCCAAGAAACAGTTCAAAGGATTGGTATATCTATACAATATCAAAGAGAAACAAAAATATCTGGAGAATGTTATTGATCTATTAGTGGTGGGACTCTATTGTCCTTATTTGATAATAGATTACTTTGAGTATGGAAGAATGGAAGGAGGAATGGAGATTAGTCCATACATTTTTGATTCTGAATTTTATGTTTATGATTTATTACTAATTTCCAAGTTTTTTGATTTGACAATTTCCAAAGAGTTCGGATCTTACTTGAGTGGATGTGGACGAAATTTCAATCCAACATTTTGCATTGATGAATTCATTGGATCATGGGAGAATTGCATTCAAAAGTGGTTAAATGGCTCTGTAGACGATAAGCCCTCAGAATCATTGGTTTATTTCACTTCTAATGTTGATGAAATATCTGATTCCAATCCTGGAAAAGTATTGCAAATTACCAATGACATTATTAGGTATAGATCTCCTTTTTTCAACACATTGCTCTCGAGTGGAATGATAGAATGCTCTCAGAGAATTGTACCAATGGATGTTAGCTCCTCCTTGTTGGAAACTATTCTGCTCTTTATCATGACTGGAAATATTCAAAATGACAGCATTGCTATTGAGTTGATGCTTTATTGCGACATGGTTGGATTTGACATTCTCTCAAATTATTGTGCACATGTCATTAAGGAGTCTACCAGGGGAATTGATAATGCCCTCCTAGTCCTACAATCCTTGCTAGAAATGGATTATATTGACTCTGTGCGACCACTTCTTATCTATTTGGCTCGTTACTGTTTTTTTGTTAGAACTTATACACTCTCCAGTTGTATAGAAATACCAAAAGAAATCCAGACAAAATACCCATTGGAAGATTTCAAATTGGCCAGAAATCACAAAACATTCCAGAGCCGGTATAGCTACATCATTTGTGTAGGAATAGGAAACGATTCAGGAGCTAACAGTTTACTTCATCAATTCGCATACAATACTTTCCATTCCAATTCTCATGAGAAGGTCAATATTTACTACCAAAACATTTACCACACGGGTGTTTACTCTCCTAAAGTTTCGCTTAACTATAAGTCAACCAGCTTAGTAATTTGCTTTTCAGTTACGGACACAAAGGAAAATGTTTTTCCACAAATACAATCAATCATTAAGAACGGAGGCACCGGAATTCAAGCAACCCAATTTTTGCTGTTGGCCACCAAGTGTGATCTTCCAAGAGTTTGTTGGAGAATTTCAAGAGAGGAAATGTTTCTCTTTGCCAAACAAAACAAGTTGATGTTGGCAGAAACTTCAGCGCTCACAGGCATAACGGCCTTACCTTAATCATTCCAAATGATCATCGTTGGATACCACGCATGTTTCCATCAATGCTCATTTGAAACTTATAGAATAAGATAAATTCTGCAGGTATTATTCAAACAACTACCATTGCTGGAACAAAAATTGCTTCAGAATTGAGTTGCCACATATGACAAATAGTACTTTACTGGAATCTGACAGATTTACAAAAAATCCAATTCAATTTTTATTCTTACAAAATAAATGCTTGATTGAAATTACTTTTTTTCTGATCTGACTAATAAATATTTTAAAATGTCCTTGTGGCTTTCAGTCAAATCAAAATTATTTGTATGATTGAAATACTTTCCTCATTACTTTAAAAGATATTGAAATAATAAATTGTAGTGAGAGAATATATCACTGGAAATCTATCTTCTTCTAATGAATGTTTCTCATCCCTTATTCATTGAATATAATAGACCATGTGTTCTATGCGATTTATTACGCATAAATTTGCCTTGTCAAAACAATCGTCTAAAGTCATATTTTATATGGTGTTAAAGATTACTCTTTCTGCTTTATTTCAATTCAGATAGTTTCCAAAGTTTGTACAACACTTCCAAACAATCATGATATCAATCCCTCCTCATATCATGAAGTGAGGAATCATATTTATATGAAGAATAACCTCAGAATAATTTGCAAGATTTCAAAATCCTAAATACACCAGTAAAACATGATTAGAGAATCAACGGATTATTTACATGTAACTAGTCTGGTCTAGTTTACATCAACAAATATGGTGTAGGTGATGTGAAATTTAATTAAAAACAGAAAAATAGATCCTCATGATTTCAACGAAACAAGACGAAATAATTGATATGGTACATCTACAATAGTACTAATAAAAGTTTATTAATGTTTCAAGATGATTGGCTATGTACTTTTGGCATGAATCATATTTGTAATCATGAATATTCCGAAGTTGGTAAAACAACAAAATAATGAAAAACTGATAATAAATATATTGTTTATTATGTATTTGAATAGTAGCTACGAAGACATTTTCCAAGTTGGTGAAGTATATGTTGAGATATAGTCCATGTACATGTTGAAAATATACATGTACCTACCATCATGATAACCAATAGGAAAATGTTCGGAAGTGATTTTACCTGATGGAATTGACCATGCTGAACAATACTAGATTGAAAGTTTTCCAAATTATCATGTGAATC
The DNA here is from genome assembly GCF_000004985.1 of Naegleria gruberi. Lineage (NCBI taxonomy): Eukaryota > Heterolobosea > Eutetramitea > Acrasida > Naegleriidae > Naegleria > Naegleria gruberi. The sequence continues at coordinate 199,547 of NW_003163249.1, read as the reverse complement.
TGGCAGTGATGACGATTTTAGTGAAAATATTGAATTTCACTAAAATATTACTATTATCAGATTTATTTCCACAAATATTACTATTATAGTGATGATAAATAACAATGATGATGGTTGGTAGTTGTTCCGATGATGATGTACCAACTTGAATTTTTCCAAATAATAAAATTATTTCCAAATCATGATGATATGATGTAAAACCACTCCGAAAATCATCACCGTTTGTTGAATATTTTTTGATGTGTAGATTTTCAAATACGCATGTTGGATGTTCATCAAAGTTTATTAATAAGACAGTTGACTGCCACAAATTTCTAAGAAAAAAATACAAGAAATGGATTCGCTTGGTGGAGTGCTCATCTATGAGATTGTTGAACTCCTATCCAATCACCAGATATTCAACAAATACTTTCGTTAAGATTAGTTTGCAAAGATTGGAATGAAACTTTTATTAATACATCTGATTATTGGCAACGTTTAATGCTGACCAACATGAAAAAACTAATGAAAGCAAGAGGATTTACTGATCAAGTTGTCCTTCCAAGGATTTTCTGTTCTAGGAGAAAGTTAATGTTGAAAAGTATTCGAAACTGGTTTCTAACTCAACAATCCAACAATTGTTTAAATTATTTACTTTCAGTTTATGAAGGAATAGGAAATTATGTTCGCACACCAGCAACACTAAATGAAAATAATTCAGAACTAGTTTCAGAAATGATTCAACAATTAACTCCAAATTTATTTCTTACCAAATGGTCTTATTCAGAAGGTCCATATTATCAATTAGAGACAGAAGTTGAAATAACCATCACAAATATTCAAGGAAATGATGAGTTGACCAAGTTTAAATTTTCAACCTATCATTGTGATTACAATGGTGAAAGAAGCGTAATAGTTACACATTTGGATGAAGAAACTGAGATTCTCAATAATCAAGTTCCAATTGGAAAACAAAAAGGCAATTGTGCAACAGTATATATCAGTTATTTAATGTTAAAAGTTGGATTGACACAAGAAATGAGTGATTCAGATGAATGTTTACGTGATTTTTTAATATCAATTTATTGGAATGGTACCTCTGGAAAATTACCAATCAATGTTATTGAGAGAGATGTATTTACAATAAGTGGAATTCCTTAAACAATATAAGGTTTAAAAACTCTTTTTTCAAAGGTTTTTGTTTCTGAAATTCCCGATGAAAATCCAAGGACAAATTGCTACTGTTGACTATTTCCAACAATCCAAGTTGCTGGTTCTCCAACTCATGTATTCCGAAGCATGAAGGGATGTTCTTAAATGATGATAATCCGCTAATAAAAATTACTATTATTACTATTTAGATTATGTTGAGATGATATGAAGCTTTGTGGTATCCAACCTCCACACCATGACAATATTACCAAGTAATGATGAAGATGTTGTTGCGAAAATTAAATAGTACTATTACTAGAAGAAAGCTTGTATTTGGTTGATGAGGTTGTGTACATGTGAAAATAATCTTGTACCGATTTCATGACAAAAATCAAGATTCACCCCACACATACTATTGACCATTCCGAGCAATCCCCAATTAACAGTTTTTGTGATGACCAAGTAAATGTGCTGATGATGGTGATTTTGATATCATCAAGATATTTGCAGGGTACTTCTACTCTCCAATAAAATCGTTTCCAAGAACAACATTGGAGTTGGATGTTGAAAATTGTGGTGATGAATATTTAAAGGTTGGAAGTTTCCACCAAATATTATACAAAATCCGCAGTGCCAAGCATTGATTAACTATTCGACGATGATTGTCCTCTATTTAATTTTTTTTATTTTTATTAATCAAAAAAAATATTTAAACTTTGATGCCCTTCTTTCTCTTCTCTTGAAAATGAAACCCTCCTCATCTTCTGCTTCAAATAGCAACAATAAGAAGAGTGCAAAGCCAACACAATACCAACAACAAAATCAACAGAATAATCAGAGGAAAAGACCAGCAGCAACATCTTCACAAAATACATCTTCGGAAGAATTGGCTATCAAAGCCTTTTTACATCACGAATTCGGATATGAAAAGGAAGCAAAGGCTAGGAAAATTACAACTGGTAGTGAATCATCATCATCTTTGGGAGAAGAAGAATTACAACGTCTTTCTAATGATGCATTAAAACAGAAGAATAATGCTCACGATTGTGGTGAAGATTTTGATAAATTGGGAGATTTAGAAAGTGTTGTTTGTCATTTATCTAAACGAATACCAACAAATCTCTATTCCGTACCTTCATCATTTCTTCCAAAGAATTGTAACTTTTCAATTTTAGATCATTTGAAGTTTCTAATTCCATCTGTAAAGAAGGAAATTCAAGAAAAGAAGGAACAAGCTGTAAAGAAAACGCTCAAACAACCAAGCAGAAAAACCAAGATGGCCATCACAACCAACAAGATACCAACAGAAACAAATCTTCCTCCAAGATCTGATAAACAGAAAGTGAGGAAACTCAAAACTGCTCTCAATGAAATTCTAAAGAAGAGAGAAACTAGACTTGGAATATTTGGAGTAATGCCTTATGAATTGTTGTTGCAAATATTTTCATTCTTAGATTGGAAAATGCTTCACAAAAGTATTAATCTTGTTTGTAAAGATTGGAATGATTCCATATCTAAATATGAACGATACGTAATTTCTACTTGGCATCATTTTGATTTCTTTACCACATTTTGTGAAAAGGACTTGATAATTGACAGTATTGAAAATGAGGAAAAATTGGATTTAACAAAAATTGAAAAGCCAAAAACACCCATTCTAACTTGTATTGTAGAGGATGCTCTACTAGACTATTGCAACTTGAATCATCATATTATACAACCATTACTGGAGGATCCTAATACTCCAATCGCTACTGAAATACTAACTCCAAAAGTGTTGGATTTTATTGTACCAAAAGTATTTCCAAATGTGAAATATTTAACTGGAAAAGCATTATTTGAATATTTAATTAATATTTTTAGGTATACTGTTAAATTTATTGACTTTAAGGGATTCAATCATAGCCATCGATTATCCAGTTTTGGTCCGTTTCCAAATCTTGAATATCTTCAATGGATAGATAATCGGTTTTTTGTGGAATATAATTTTACAGAGTTGAAACCGTTATTTGAAAATGTCAAGTATCTAGTATTGAGTATTAAGGCTGATGCCAATTTTTTTTCAAATGTTTTTGAAAAATCGTGCCACGTTCATACAGCAGTATTAGGTTTATTGGGAAATGCGCAAGTTGGTGATTTTTGTAGAGCTATCGAACCACATATGAAAAACATTGATCCGACTAATGAAAATTTAGGCCTACGAAAGATTAGTTTCGTAGAGTGCACCCTCACAAAGGATGCAATTTCAATGCTTGGATCAGCTTCTGGCCATTTATTGAAAGTACTACACTTGAATAAGATGGATTCCTTGGATGATGGTTTGATAAATTTCCAAATATTAGAGGAATTGTCTATTACTAACTCTAAACTAAGGCCTTCATTCATTTATCATTTAATAAGTTGTCCTTTCGGATCATCATTGAAAGTTCTCAATTTAAAGGGATCCAACTTTAACTTTAGTAGTATTCAAGCATCATCAATAAGAAGCATGCAATTAGCAGGAGAAATAGTATCAGGCATTAACAATAAGGCCTACTCTGCAGATGCAGCAAGAAGAGAACGTGTCATTGAGTTTAAACAAGGTTTGGTTAAAATTTTAAATTGGATGATTCCTGTTGTGAGTGATGTTCAAAAATTGAATACCATTGAATTGAAATTAGTATTGACAGATTATGGTGAATTCTACTTTCAAAGAAACAACAAGAGAAACCATCAAAACAGACAGGTTTGGCGCAACAGATTGCCTCCCTATGAAACGGTGACTGTGGTAAGAAACAGAAATGGTACGTGCTCTTGGGAACGATTGTAAAATTGTGTCAGAATCTCCGCATCACTGATGAACATGTCAGGTGACCATAAGACACAACAATGACAGCAAAAAACAACGCCAAAAAAATACCATCATGATTTCTAATATCTTCACAGCGCTGCTAATCATTGTTGGCATATTCGTCCAACTAATTCCGTCAGTACAATGCATCAGCTATTCCAATCCTGAAATTTTAGTTTGGGGAAGTAACATGTATGGCAATTTGGGATATCCACTATTGGCTTCAGCCAGCACGCCTGTTGAAGTGACACAACAACTCACAGAAATAATTTCCAATAATTATACATGGAATGTGGCTTTCGGAATGAGTAATGTTCAAACAACAGTACCAATCATTACAGGTGGTCACACCTTCACACTTGTACTGTTATCTTTCAAGAATGCTACTGATGGATCACTGATTGGACAAACTATTCTTGCAGCAGGAGACAACAGTAATACAGCTTTTGGATTTGCACAGGTTCCATATTATTTTTCCAAATATGTAACTATTAGACACTATCGACAAGAATACATTGCTTCCAATCCTTTGAAAAATAAGGAAGTTAACAAGATTAAATGTTGGTTCACATGCATTTTGGCAACAACAGATAATCTGGTCTATGTACATTCGCTAGGTGGGGCAGGTCTTACTCAATACAATGTACCAACAACTTTTCCAGATCCTGATGGAGGTCCAAATATTAGTACCTATATTGAAAAAGTATTTGTTACAGGAGCCTTTGGTTCAGAAACATATTTTGTTTTGATGAATTCTGGACATGTATTTTCTTGGGGAGGTTGGAATTCTGGAATTAGATCACACACTTCAGGAACTGAAAACATGAATACACCAACACTTATACCTTTGTTGAGAGCAATTGGATATATGTCAGTGTATGATAAAGGCGTAGCTGCAATTAACACAACTGGTCATGTATTGGTTTGGGGTGATAATGCGTTTGGCGCACTTGGTTTAGGAAATAATGCTAATACCTATTCAGATCCACAACTGTTACCACTAGATTATTCCACTGAAAAAGCTGTAAAAGTTTGTCTAGGAATAACTACCGGAACTGTCTTGACTGAATCAAAGCATGTTTATGTTTTTGGAACTAATCAAGGTGGAGAAGCTAGCTCTAGTGTTGCCTATGGAGGTTCAAATATCTACTCACCTTACAACATGACATCATTAATTACTGGTGCAGCTGCAGGAAAAGGTCTGGTTGGTGATATCCTTGATATTGATAGAGGAAAGTATGCAGGTTTTTGTTTATTTGGTATTCAAGGAGCCGCTAATTTATTATCCTGGGGGAGAGCTGTTTACAACGGATTTACTTCAGGTAATAATATTGATATCGTCAATATTGGAGCTGATACTATTTCACCAGAGGGTTTTTTGAATTTGTACAGTTATGCAATGGTTTCTGGAAATTCTGGAAAGATTTTTGCATTTGGTGATAATTTTCAAGCTCAAATGGGTTACGGAGATGTTAAACTGCTACAACAACCATCTCCACTAACTGAAAATGGCTACTACCCTTTTACTGGAGATGTTAAGAAAGTTTCAGTTAGAGCTGTTGGAGCTTGTTCATACATTAACATTAATTATGAAAATCAAAATTCAACTCTCCACAACTGGGGAGCATGTGAAAATTCTTTATCATTGAACAGCCAGAGCATCAAATCTACCACTTTACCTCAACGGGTGAATTCAACTCTATTCAATAATACTGAAATTGTTGATATTAGAATATCCAGTACAAACGGTCTAGTGTTAACTAGCTCTGGAAAAGTCTATGGATGGGGTTCTGGAGATGGTTACCCTTTGGGAGTTAGCAATTTGTACTCTTCATTGTCAACACCAATTGATTTGTTTTCCGAAAATACAAATTGGAATGCAACCAAAATTGCTTCTGGAACAAAGTATTATGCTGTTCAACTTGATAATGGAAATATTATGATGAGAGGTTCTCTTGCATCTTTATATGTAGCAATTTCTTGGAATTTATTAGACATTTCCAATATTACCAACATTAATGAAACGGTTCAAGATTTTGCAGCATGCGAAAGTTCATTTTACATTTTGACAAAATCAGGAAAAGTTTTCGGACTTGGAAATAATGCGAACAGAGTAATAAGCTCTGCAACATCTAATTTAATTTCGCAATGGACAAGATTAGAAAGTGGATCAATTGGAAGCAAGAAAATTATCAAAATTGTGTGTGGTTCATTTCCATTATTCCTTTCAGATGATGGTGTTGCCATCTACTTTACTTCAGGCACATCTTTTGCTTGGACAATGCCAAACTCTGAGCTGGTTGTTGATATATCAAATGGAGATTATAACAACTTTTATACTAATTTATATATTACAAATAATGGCAATATTTATGGAACAGGTTATAATCAATATCATCAATCTGTTCCATCTTCTTCTCTTATTTCAAATACCAGCCCTACACTGTCAATAGCAAAGCCAAGTGGAAAGATGCCTCTTGCAATCACTACAGGGGCTGCATATAACATTATTATAGCTGTTGATGAATGGCAATGTTTTGGAAAGAATGCATCAAGCTCAGATGCTTGCTCTTCGAACGGTTTCTGTATTGGACAAGATAATTGTCGTTGTTTTTCAAAATATAATGGAACTAGATGTCAAATTCCTCTCTACTATCCACCAACACCAATGGAAGAATATTTTATCAATACTTTAGATCAATCACCACCATCCTATCGATACAAAATGTCTAATCAAATTGCCAAGTATGCAAATAAATAACAAGGTGGATTTTAGAATGTAGATTTATTTATTTTACAAACTAAACATGATCACAAACAAGAGAGCTATCAAGAATGTTGAATAAATCACAGATGAAGCTTTGGAAACAACTTTGGTGCCTTGTGGAATATTAACAACTAACATGGAATCAACTTCGGTTGGATTTACAGAAGAAATAACTGAAACACTTCTAACACTTGGTGAAATTCCAACATTTGATTGAATGAAACATGAAGTAGAGTATGGAGATTCTTTAGCTGGGAAAATAGAGGACAATAATTGGAAGGAGAAACTAGCAGTGTTACCAGAGCTTGGGTTCAACACAGTTTGAAGATTACCTGAAGCAGCAGAATTGGCAATCAAAGTTGACCAAACCTCCATGGTGGCAGAATCATATTTTGAACATCCAAATTGACCTTGAGAAGGATTGTAACTAATGGAAGCAGTGAATTGCTTAAAACAACAGAAAAAAGCATCAGAGATGGAAAGTTTGTTAGATCCCAAAGAAGTTCCTGAAAGAATGTTAACATTGACCTTGTCATTGGTTGTGAATTTGGTTTGACTTTGTCCATTTGTATCTGAAAGTGACATTGTTGCTTGTAAGGTTCCATTGATTGTTGGTTGGACAATTATTTGATAATCAACATTGAGTGGAATGTGGACGATTCTATTTTCTGGAATACCTTGTTCCAAAGTGACATTTACAGCAAAATACATGAGAGCTCTGTAATCTGTGACTGCGACATTGGAAGTCAATTGAATCTGATGATAGTGTGCATTACCTACAGAGTACAAGTAAAGAGAATCAGTGA